>NW_019386084.1:5711-54615 GCF_000671375.1 Centruroides sculpturatus
CCTACTCAAATCTACAAAGTTGTGTAGGCAAAGCTTCCAAATGAAGAAGAAAACTCTATACTCTGAAATCATCACTAAGAATATAATTCATGGACCGTGTGGCGCCTTCATTAATTATTACGTAATGCTTACTTATATAATAATGCATTAAATTTAAATTATCACAAAGTGTCAAGAAGATGAAATTAGGATGGTGTTCATGATAGTTCATAGTTTCTACGCAGACCTAGAAAATAAATCGAAGATGTTAGGTTCGAATTACTCAAAGGATTTAGAAGTTAATAGTAAGATCAGAGGATGAGTTGTGTATTCAGATGTCATGATAGCTTATATTTTTCTCAGGTATTCTAACTCTAAAAAAATGTGATCGAGATTGGTCAAATAATTTAGAAGTGATGCACAAAGCGTGCATAAAGATAGACAAAAATTTTATTTTAAATATCAAAGATTAATCAACGTTTTAATTATTTAATATAGAAATCGTTAAAGTTTTAATTGAAGTCCCAAAGTAAATAATTTACTCTGGGATTTCAATAATGATCTTATAGGCCTATATGTTTAAAAATTACTAATACGTAATAAAATATTTAAAATTCTATTTCAAATTTTAAATATATACAGATATATTTTTTTAATATTTCAGATTTTATTTAAGTTTACAAAAATTATTCATTCTTCATGAATATTTATTATCATATATTTTTGAAAATTGAAATATATATATATGATATATATTTCATTAGAGAAAAGTATAATTTTAATTTTTAGCATTTTAAATAATGTTTATAAAAATATTAGATATAAGTGAAGCTTGAATAAATTTTAATATAGCACTATTTTCAGAATAAGAATAAAATAAAATCGAACGTCATGGAAAGAAGATTAAATTTGCTCATATTTAAAATCAAAAGTTTCAAAAGTTCCAATTTCTATGTATTTCGCGAAAGAAAGTTTAGATTTTTGTCATTGTGGAATGCAAGAACTTCTTTTTTAAAAACTGCTAAAAGGAATTGTTTTTCTTCATCGTTTCTATACTTTTTGCAATAATAATTTACTCTGGGATTTCAATAATTGAATTTAATAATTTATAAGGTAACTTAATAAAAAACAATGTAATTAATTTGTTATAATTTTCATTTTTATTTATTTTTTAAGTGTTTAAAATTAGTTTAATAATATAATTTAATTTTTTAAGGAATTTAATGTTTTCAAAATAAATGTTTATTTGTTCAAAAATTATAATCATGTTATTTTAAGATAAATATATAATAATTTTAATAATAATATTTCAACATAATAATCTGTGATTTCAAAAATAAAGTTATTAAATTTTCTATTCAACTTCTAGAATTAATTCCAATGTTAAATGTCGTATGTACTGTACTAGTGAAAAACTTATCTTAATTCTATTTAAGGTACGTAGATGATTTCTGATAAATTTAAGATAACATCTTTATTGATTGTTACTTAAAAGAATATTATTGATTTTAGTTTTCACTTTAATGGTGTTGGAGTCTTAATTTTTAATTTGCCTACCGATATATTATTCACTTTTAATTAAAAATTATTGGATTTTAATGATCAATTAGATATCTTTATTATGCTTAAAAGCGCTAAGGATATGGTAAGGAAATCGAAATAAAAATTTCAATATTTATTGAATAGACCATGGCTATAGTACTATGGCGGATGATATTGAAAATACAAATAACATTACTTCCGGCTGAGATACTCGATGATGATAAGAATTCTCCCAAGAGGGGTGATAGATAAGTGAGAAATAAAAGGCATCAGTACCTTGGTAGTTTCGGCTGGCATCAGGAACTGACAGCAGAGTGTTGTGCCTGTCAATACACTCACACCTCCATGCTGTGACAAAATTGTACAGAATAACTGATTCTTGGCTCAGTAGATACAGGGCGGGAAATGAATATACAGTTTATCTCACATTGTACAGCCTTAAGGTATAAGACACGCTATGAATGTGTAGTTTATCTGCTGACATCCTGCCTCAGGATAAGAGTTACATATGCGTTGATGAGCCTAAGGCAAAAAAATCACGTTTTTGAAGGTAAATCTTCTAACTTCTTGAAGCTAAACAATTTTTTCCCTTCTATTTATTTCTATAGTTACATCTTTTTTGGAGTTTGTCCTCTCGTCGTAACTTCGATATCTATAGCAAAAATAGTTTTATTGTAAATTTTAGTCTTTTAATGTATTAAAAAATGCAAAAGAAAAAAAACTGCGTATTTAAACAATTTTTTAATATTAAAATTTCAGTATATTCGTACCCCTATGTCAGATCATTCTGCAAGATATGTCATTGAAAATATTTTTTTTTTTATATTTTGAATTAGTTTTTGGATCTGAATAAAAAAATTAAAGTAAACGTTTTGCCAAAAATTCCCAATTTACATACCGAATTTAAATGAATCATAAATGAAGTATTTTATATTTTAATATAACATTTAAAATTTCAGATACTTTCATTGTAATAGCTTATTAAGAAATTATAAACATTTCTACAAGCAACTTGATTAATAGCTTAAAAGATATATTATAGTAACTAATCTTAAATTCAAGATCATCTTAATTGCTCATAAATATGATATATGTCGTCTAAACTTAAATTTGCATAGTATTCGTTTATTAAAATTTATTTTACGCACCCACCACAATTATAAAGGCATTAATTAATTATTAAATATTAAAGTGTTAATAATTTTATATTTTTATTTATCGTACTGACAGAAGAGGGAGGCAAAATATTTTCAATACTTTCGAACAAGCCTACTATTTTTGTATATAGCAACGCACCAATTAAACATTCACCCCGTAAAATATTATTAAATTTTACATTTTATATATCTGAATATATAGATTTTTTATAGATATTTAATAGTATTTTTCTTCTCTTAGCATTTAATACAAATGGTATAAAATGTATTTATACTTTAAATGCTTAAAATCTGAATTTAAAAAAAATGTGTTATTTATTTACTTGAAGAAAAAGGATTCAATAAAAGTTTATTTTTATTAAATATTAAAATATATCGAATATTTTAACATATTCTCATATTTGATGAAAGAGCAAGCAGATGTTGATTACTCATGCATTGGATCAATTATCGACAGGAAAATGTAATACCTCTAAAATCGATATTTTATCACCTATATTTTATTTATGTGTTTATCGATTTAAATATTTTCCTACAGCTTAACTTTAAATAGCAGTATAATATTTCAGATACAGTAAAATATTTATACACAAAAAATAAATAGTATTTTTTGTTCATCACTAATTATAATTTAAGTATACTAATTACTACTTAAAATATAGAATTATTTGATTAACGAGATAGCACTTGTTTTATAATTATAGCAATTTTAATGTAAACATTTTTTAAAATCAGTTCACGTCAGAAAGGAAAGTCTCCGTTAATGGTTTTGAATGTGAAATAAACATAAAATGCTTTGCATGAAACGAAAGAGAATCTTCATTATAATTATCGTTGGCATATACTGCTTTACTTCAAACTGAATGTTCTGCAGAGGGAGCCACTTCCTAGCTAAAGGCGACTGACATTCTACCAACATCAATAGTAGGGATCAAGAACCCACCGGGTGAGGTACTCTGTCGCTCCAGCTTGATAGTGTGTGTCGTTCCGTACGGTTAACATGCCTGTCAGGGAAATCTCTGCTTTCCGAAGTGTCATTTGCCACAAGTTGAATTGAATAAAGAAGAAGGAGTTAGCAGAATGACAACATACTCCTACGGACAAAGGTCCTTGTTGCTGCTAGTAGGCTTGTTCGTGGTACCTCAAGGGACAGGTGTCAGTGATACTGCTGCAGGTAAGTGACATGTTTTGAAATCCAGATTTTGTAACAAAAAATAACATTGAAAATCCCTATAAAAACTATTAAAAGATCAAAACGGTAGTTTTAGTAACATTCCTGGTTATAAGATCTCTCTAAAAATATGTTTATATAAATATATCAAATAATACTGTTTCAAGATCCAGCACAATGTTTCTAAAAAGAATGCAATTAATTTTAGAAAATATGATTAGATATATGTAATCTTGTTAGATATTTTTACTTAAAATTAATAACATATTTTTTAAACTGGAAAAAATACAATAAACTAGTATCGCCGCCATCGAAAAAGTATTGAAGTATATACTGAAGAGCAATTGAAAAAGAAGAAAAAAGGATTCTTGTAATCACACAACTACTTCAGTGCAGAAAAGATGAGATACGAAATACTCTTAGACTAACAAACACGACATAAAGACTTGAAGAAGGTAATTTACTGCATACCAAGCAATACAATCATGATCAACAACAATGACTAATGTTATACAAGCGTGCTAAATTCCGACTAATTCATATTTATGGATAATTGGGACATATTGCAATGTTTATCATTTAGCTTTTTCACATTTGTGCAGAAACTTTCCGTATGAAGTATTATTATTATGTAACATTTCACTAGATGTTTGCACATCTGCTTAAACAGTGGATAGATAGATACTCTTAAGAATAACATCTGCTGGTGCAAAGTAAATAAATTCTCTAATCTTTATCAAGCACTTTGGTACGTATTCAGTTTTGAAGCTAGAAAATTCTTTAAATAATTGATTTCTCGTCTATATATTTATAAATTGTTGATTTAATGTACTTTAAATTAACTTTCATCATTTTAAATCCTCTACTTTCTATATAACTCCTTTATGTTTTACAAATGTTACTCTTTTATTGCCTTTACTTTTTAAATACTATTTTAACTGTAGAAGTTTTTTATTATGAAAATTTTTCTGCTGTTACTAATTTTCTTAAAAGTAATTTAAACCAATGTGGGATTAGTAAATGCAACCAATTTTACTAGATTTTATTAGTGACTGCTTTCATTACCTTCATCTTAGAATAGTTTGTGATCTTATTGTCATCTAAACAATAACAACTGTAAGTCAATTAAATTAAGGAAAGTGCATAAAATTCAGCTCAAAAATTAACTGTATATATTTAGTATAATGTTAAATGACCATTAACAATTAACCTATTAAACTAAAGAGAATACTATTAACGATAATTTTACGTATAAATTTTATATTACCTGGGATAACTTACGATTATAAATTTTTCTTGTAATTTATAATAAATATAACAATTTCGGGTATATTTCACAATTTTTATTGATAAAATTTACTAATTATGATATTAGCTTTTCTTTTCTTTTTCGAATTTTTTTTTCTTTTTGTTTCTTATCTTTTAGTTCAAAGAATTGAATTGTGTAATTAGGTTAGAAGTATAAAGTTGTTGAGGAAAGTCTCCATTTTACGGTTAATCAAACATGATAAAATTGAATTTTTCAATAATTTAAATTGTGAAAGTAAAAGATCTAGTTAAAATAAAATTTTAAAATTATTGAATCTTAATAAAAATAAAACAAATGACTTTTTTATTAGAAAGTATTTATTTTATTACATTTTTTATAACACAATACTACAGCTATCCACAATACCGCAATACCGCAAAGCTTAACCTTTCATTTAATAAATTAATTAAATATAAAATAACTATAATTAAATTATACTCATTTAACGTATGTATTACTAAATCATTTTTACATTTGTTATTAAAAGTATTTACTTTTATAAGTGCAATCTTTCGTAAAATTTAGTATTGATACTGCATAGTTTTAGGACTTATATAATCTTAATATAGATAAATATGTATAACATTTTAACAGGAAAATAAAAGCAATATTTATAAAATTATGAAGACAATAAATGTTTAACGATGCAAATTTTAATATTTTGTATTTTTAAAAAGCATGGTTAAATAATCCTGCAAAATGGAAGCTTAAAAAAACTAATTTTTTAAAATAGAGAACAAATGGTTTTAAATAAAAAATACATTTTAATATTTATTTATCTACAGTTTTTTAATAGTTATTCTAAAAACATATCACCTTATCGGTTAAGCAGAAATAACGATATAATTGCGCACGACTATACATTCTAAAGAAAAAAAAATTACATTTAGAACAAATATACGTTTCGCACGCGAGATCAACGTTTGATCAATAATTTTCACCCCTTGCCGGTTCCAAGTATTTTATTATTTTAATAAGAAATATGTATTTAAATAAACAAAATAACAAAAGCCAAGTCTCCACAATTTATTTTAGCATTATCACGCAAGTTATTTTTTTTAAAAAAATATTCAAATTTATTTTCAAAATATGTCATATTCAAATTATCTTAATTTTTTTTATTTCGTTAAAAAAAACTCTTTAAATGTAATAATAATAATATTATTATTATTTTCTTGATTAAATTGATGAAATCGTTAATTAATGCTTAAACGGTTTTGGAACGTTTGTCGAATGATCCGTGCTGATACACTGAACTACAAGTGTGATACTTTACCACAGATTCTGAAGATTTGTGGGCACGAAATCACGAAGACATTATTATGCGAATAGTCTTATTAATCAAACAACAATTTACATAAATAATTATAATTAATTAAGTAATTAATTAAACGCAAAATAGGGAAATCAATAAAATATTTAATAATACTAAAAAAGAAACTATTATTATTATATTTGAAAAATTCATAGTCTACTCTTAATGATAATAAAACTCTTAATGATTATAATAATTATCATCAGTGTATTTTTTGACATTATACGTAAATTAAACATTTCAATAATGATGAATTTTATTATGTTTTAACTTAATTTTCTTTTATAATTTAACACAATTTGACAGATTTATATAATTAAAAATATTTAAATTAAAATAATTTATTACTTTAAATAATATTTTTGGTTTTCTACATTCCTTAAAATCTATTATTTAAATATTAATAACAATAAAAGTTAATTTCATTAATAAAATTCCTGACATACTATTTTAACAAATTAATTTTTATATCACTTGAAATTAAAACGTTCTATTATAAATAATTGTTGGTGAGTCGAATTTAATTTTTTTAATTAAAATTTCCAGAAAGTTTTTAATATTTTTAATTTAAATATTAGAATTATCAATTATTATTTTGAATAAATTAAATTATATCATTAATTATCAGTTATTATCAAAATTTTAAATTTTAAAACAATAGAGGAATGAAATGATTATTATTATTTCTTATTAAAAGATATAGAGAACATATATGTAGATAAACTAGAGTAATCAATTTACATTAATTTGCACTATTTCGTGCTTATTCATTTAGAATATATGTACAAAATTTCAAATATTATAAATGATTGTGTGTCATAGTAAAATTTTCATTTAAAAATAATAATACAGCGCTATTATGCAAATAGCAATGTATTATTGTTTATAATAAAAAAAAATTTAATGAAGATTAAATTTATTATTTAAAAAATATAATACAGTGATAATATAAATAGGAATGTATTTAAAATAAATGAAGTTTTATTTATAATTGCCATCAAATATTAATATTTTATTTATAAATTAAATTAAAAGCAAATAATTATTTTTATCCAAAAAACTATTTGGGCTTACTTTGAACAGAAAATATTTTCTTTAGTTTTGATCCATTAATCCTCTTTTCGTTTAGTAAACATTAAAATCGAAGTTTCTTTCATTAAAATACTCATGTTTTTAACTATACTTTTACGAATACATGCGTTATTATTCTATAGACGTTTCCTATTTATCTCTGTTTGTATAGAAGCTTTTAATCTCTTCGGGAAAAAGAAAATATATATTTCTCTTGAATTCTCATAAAAAATTTCTCCATTTGATTGATTTATTCTTGTCTCGCCTCTTCTGAAATCGTTATTTAAAAAATCTTTTAAAATTTAAGTTGAATAACATTGTCAACTAGAATTTAGTTCTCTTCACTCTTTCAGTAAAGTGGATCAAAGCACTTCTAATACTTTCTTTAATAATGTACTATAACAGTCCACCTCAATCTGCTCTTGTTTATCTTCTTTCCTACATTACTTGCCATAATCACATTTAGGATATTGGTAAACAATATATCAGTTTTCTTATATATGTTGCCTTTTTTTTCAAATAATCACTTTTAAGACTAATATATTTTATCACGAACTACATAAAAGTAAACAGACTTTTATTCATGTTATTTATTAAATTTTAAAAAATTTTTCATTAAAGTGCAGAAAATTTTTATTACGATATGTGTTAAAATTTTAAAATTGATTTTTGGGCTAGATATATGTATATATCTTAAACTATTTACATGTTCTGTTATGTTAAGTTGAATAAATTGAAAACAACAGTCAAATTTTAATAATATATATGTAATTTTAATTATTATTTGAAATATTTTTTAATTTCTCAAAACATTTACTCTTTATGATAGAAGCCTTGTCATTAGAATGCGAACAATTTTCTAAAATTTGAAATTATTGTATTCATTCTGATTATTACAGATATATTTTACATTTAATTACGGAATTACTTGCATGTTTTAACATTTTATTTTATTTTTATGTGGATAATCATTATTTTTTTTTCCTAATGTTTCTTGTTTTATTTCAGTCATTATATATTTGTGTCAGAGTTGGAAGATGTTATCCATAGTTTGTAATTTACAAAATTAAACGAATAGAGAATGATGATAATCTTTTTGTTTATTAAAGTTATTGAAGAAAAGAAATGAAATGATAATTTAAACGACTGACTAAAATAAATGATGTTCGCAAAGTAAAATGTTATTAAAACATTTGTCATAAAAATTCATTACGTTCAGATGTATTTTATTAAATTCTCATATATTTATAATGATGGAAGACATTTTCAAACCAAAATATAAAATTAATATTTGTTGATTAAGTTTCTGTGGTATAAATATTTAACGTCAGGTACAACTGTTTCCTTTATTAAATAGAACATTGTGCCAAGTTTAAAGATCCTATACACAGTTATATTAAGTTAGTTGTGGAATATACCAGAGATATATAATAAAATTTTCTTGGGAATTGTCTTCAGAGATCACAACGTATCATAACTGAAGGTTAATAGATTACTTATCCTGTCAAAGATTAGATGAACAATTATTGCCACATACAACAATGTCAGGTCAACGACAATGAAAGTGTGACCGAAGACCATTTATCAGACTTGTGGGTAGGCTAGGTGGATTTATGGAATATCATAATATATAATGCGAACTGATAATAAATATCGTTTATACTACACAACAAAATATGAACTAATTAGGAGAATCGTGTGAACAATTTTCTTGTTATAAGTTGACCTTTTTCATGAAACAAACTGAAGTTTAAAAAGATTCGTTTTGTTTTATATGACATCGAACTAGTAATAATATTGCTGCATTGTTAAGCTTTAATATGCAGAAATTAATTAACTTATTTTTGATCTTCAATGTCGTCGAGAAAATAGTTTATTTACACATTGAATATTTAAAAATCCAATTAAATGTTGACGTTTAAATAATCTTTAGATTGTTTGTTGCGTTTATATTTAATATTTATGTATAATTTTCATATATTATTGACATATTTCAATGATATTCTAATTTAATATGATTTATTTAAAAAAAGAAATATTTTAAATGCTCATAGATTCGGGTTATGAGTTTTCATAGATAATTTATAGCTATTCTAATTTCAGATTAAAAATAATATAAAAATATTTTATCGGAAGAGAAATTGCCTAGTAAAGCTTTTTAGCAAATATGCAGCGATGAGAACACCGTAATGACATTATAGAACATAAATATTCTAGTGAAAATTTATAATGACAGTAAAATATGTTATTCATTGTATAAACTGCTTTGAAGATATTGTAATATTTTATCTAAGAATTGATTATAACTCGTGCTTAAAAATAACAAATATATATTAGGAAATATGAGAAAGAATTTTCTTTTAAAAATCTAATTTCTTTATTTTAAACTCTTAAAAAGAGATTACCAGTTTTTTTTTAAAGAAGATATCAAAGAAAGATATTTTTACACGTCAGAAATAAATAGTATTTACTTTTCTGAATGTCAAAGTTAATATTTTTAACTCTGATTCGATTTGATTATTTCTTAATAGCACTTTGCTCAATCTCCTATATCTCTCAAAGTAGCTATGTCCTAATACATCATTGTCTGTCAGCTTCTGTTTCAGGAATCGTGTATCATTCTGAATAAATAACTTTGTTTGTCCTCTGAAATTCCAAATATCCCAGCATTGTCTAATTAGATTGCAATGGAATGATTCGGAGAAATTTATAATTTACGATGTTGAATTCATGTAAATTACTTTAAGACCTTAGATTAAGGTAATGCTTATTGATTGTTTTAAATGTTCTAATTTTTAAAATTGTTAATAAAGTTGCTACATAAAGTATATTGAAAGATATAAAATAAAATAACTCTTTAATCTTAAAATTTATTTTAACTACTAAAGTTTTAAACTTAATAATCTAATATATACAAGATATATATTTACCTTTAATGATAATATGATATGCTTTAATATAAATGTCGAGTTTAAATTAAATATTAATTATTGTCTCTCTAAAATTAAAAGTTGAATAAAGTTAAACATTACTGAAATGTTAACAATGGATGTGTAAAAATAACTTGAAGCAAAAATCTAAAGAAAACTCCAGAGAATAGATCTACTTACGTAAAGCTCATGAGATTGCAGAAATTCTTGGTTCTTTTCTTTATCCCAATACAATTAGAAAATAGAAGTTTGAGAGTTGTCAATTGGAAGTTCAGACATGAAGAGATCGAATAAATATATTCAGCAGTTTCATTTTTAGATTCTAAGCTGTTAACAAATGTTTCAATCGGTTTGAAAGATTCTAGATAAATAAAAGATAATTTTCCTTAGTTGTATTTGATATCTGTCAATAAAATTAACAATTTTAATCATTTTTAAGATATTAAAATGACAATAACGCTACCTCAAATTTTATTATTGTCATACGAATAATTAAATTTTGTTAAGAATATTGTCCCTGTTTCTCCACTCATAATGGAAATCCATCATTAAACAAGTAATTAGACATGCATGTAAAATGAATTTAAGCTTATATCTTAAGATATTCACTCCAAAATTTAATGTATATATTTAAAAAATATCCGAATGAATATGAAATGCTTATATTGTCATAAATAGAATTTAAGTAACAAAATAACATTGGGAAATAAAGTTTATTAAATAATAAAATTTGATGTGTATCGATAAGTAATTTATGTAGAAATATACTCAAAGCTAGAATTGTATATTATTTTACTGTATAATATTTTAAACTTGGTGTTACTAAAGTTTGGTATATTGGCATGCAACATTTCAATCGAATGCACATTAGAAATAGGAAGAAAATTACTAAAATGAAATAAAAAATTTAAGAAAAGAGATTGAAGTAAATACCAAAGAAAAGAATCCAAATATTAAAATATTTAATATTCCGAATGAAATCACTGATAAATTGATCCCGAAGAATGAATTTTTTCTGGATAAAATTTAAAATTAGAAGTAAAGAAGGAACAATGAAACGTTTGAATTTTAAATTTTCGTTGATTAAAGCATAGCTTTAAATTCTAGAATAGTTGATAGTATTGATTGCTGTATATTTTCCCATTCAGACTATATTTAATTTTTAAAACATTTTATATTTAGAAAATTCTTTAAATAAAATTTTTTTATAAAACTTATTTACATTACTGTGAAGAATACAATTAATTATTTATGAAGTTAATTTTTGTGAGTATTTTGTCGATTTTTATAATTCAATCCTTTTATATGTTATTGATTTAAAGAAATTGTCGCATAAGAAAATACTTGGGTGATGTTTCGAGCAAGAATCGAACAGTCATGATACATTGATAAACTGTGCATCGACTTTGGGACAATAATTTAAAAGATTTAATAATTAAATTTGGTTAAAATTGCATATAAAAATGTAATGTAATCAATATTTTAAGTAAATTACATACTTTCTTGACTTAGTTTGGAATTTAAAAACTAATATTAAAATAATAATTTAAAAAATAATATTGAATCATTTAATTGCTTAATGCGTTAAAATTAGTAATTTAATATTGTAATTAATCATTTTAGAATTGACACTATCTTTTATGCATGAGTAATGTTCTCTTTATTGGTAATATTGGATTCTACACTTTGACTTTCTATAGACCTATACACAACTAAAAAAACGAGAATATATATATATATAAAGAGGAAATTTTATATTACAAATACATCATTTAATTTTTTCACGAACAGAAAATTTAATTCTTCAACTAATTTCATTGAAATATTGATAGATAATAATAACTAGTAGGCTTATTTATTATGCAGTTTAAAGTAATAACTATTTTGAAATATTAAATTATTAATATCCTTACTTAAAATTAATTTAAATATATTAATACAATAAATGTATGTACTTTTTGATCTTAATAAAACAAATAGACAAGAAGATTAATTTAATTAATATATACTTANATATGTAATCTTGTTAGATATTTTTACTTAAAATTAATTTAAATATATTAATACAATAAATGTATGTACTTTTTGATCTTAATAAAACAAATAGACAAGAAGATTAATTTAATTAATATATACTTAATCATGAAGTCTGCAATTGTAACTCTGTGTTTATAAAATCTTACTTGGCTAATTAAGAAGGAAAAAGAAATTTAATTTTAACAAAGATATAATGTTCTGTACATGTACTGTACAATGTAAAGGTAAGGGTAAATGTAGTTTATGAAAAAAGGAAATTACATCTATAGGACTACGATGTAACCTTGGGGAAAATGAAATTTTTCAAACATTAATTTCTGTCTAATGGCTACATTATTTTTTGAATGATGATGATGATGAGAATATGCCTTAAGGATCAAACTAATTCCGATAACTTCTTTTTCTTACATGACGATGGAATTTATATTTGGAAAAAAATGCTACAAATGTTGTAGTGTTGACTTGTGGTAATATTAGTAAGATGCCGAATGACGATAGTTTGTCATTTCTACGCTATTACCAAACTAGTTTTTATTTGTGGCTTTAATGAGAAGATTGTATGAAATTCCTACGTTATATATATTTTTTCTACTTGGAAAACATTGATTTTTATCTTAATTTTATTCGGGAATAGGTCGCTGATGAAATATTTTTTTCTTATTTTTTAAAAGTATTTGATTGAATTCGTATAAAATGTAGCGAAAATTTCAAAATTTAATAAAATATTACAACTATATAAACAATTCTTTAGTGATTTATAAAGGAAAAAAGCCGTATTTTAAACCGCATAATTAGTTAAATTAAAAATAAGACAAGAACAAAAGTATTATCTCCATTATCTTTGATTTTAACTGGATTATTTTTTAATATTATCACATTATTTAATAAGTGAATATCTATCAAAATTTTTTGAATTATAAAAATCTTTTGAAAATTTAATTTATATCTGTTAGCGAACGATTATTTTAATGAAAGCCGGACATTGTCGTAAAATTTGTTGCTAATAAATCTCCGGATAAGTTCCTGCATAATTTCTATTGAATATCTGAAATTTTAATCGAGTTTATTTTTATACGTTAAGATTGCATGCAAAATATAAAATTTTATTTTATATTTTTAATGAGATTTATTTAATTTATTACATAGTAACAAACATTTCTATTTGAAATTTTAAAACAATGAAGTTCTAATTCATAAAATATAATACGTGATACAATAATTAATTCAGTACTTTATTAGGAATTAAAAAATAATTATATAAATAAACTCTTTTAAACTTGTATAGAAATATATAGATATAATTATATAATATTAAATTAGTTTAGAGGAGTTTATTAACATGAATTTCAATTACTCTCAAAACAAAATTAAATTATATTTTTGGGGCTAAGTATTTTCATACTATTATTTTGCAGTATACATCATTTATTTCGAATCTAAAATCAATAGAAAACAAAGAATTTTATTTGAAATTTTTACGTTTTTCTTCTTGTCACGTCATTTCTTTAGTAGGGTGTGTTACGCCATCCGCCTTTTCGCTGTTGATTGGTTACGCGTTTCAAAGTTGCGCAGTCGTCTGTAAGAACCAAAAATCTTCAAAAGTATTAAAAGGATATAAATTATTTCAAAAACTATCCTGTGTACCTTTTGTTGCTGAGCTGTTGATGCCACGTAGAGAGTACCTTCAGTATTAGCCAATTTAATTATATCATCAGTCATCATTAAATATGAAGCCAACTTATCTAGTTATTAATATATATAATACATATGTAACACCGTTCTTAATTTGTATAGAAATATAAATATATTTATGCTTAAAATATTATATTAAATGATTTATATACTATGAATATAATTTTAAATTATTTTTTTTATTAAAAAATACATAGTTTTTAATTTGGTACTCGTTTTTTATGGATTAGGTTTTCAATCAATTAATCGAAATATACAAAAACTATTAATATTATCTTAATGAACTTATAACTAATAAATAATATTATAGAAAGTTTATATGATTTGTAATGGTCTTAACTTAAATAAAACTAATATGTAATTTGGAAACCTTCTATTTAATATATATCTGTATGCATTCAACTACATTTTAGTCTAGTTTGATTGAATTTTTATTTTATTATTTAAATATTAAACGTTTTCATTTAGAAATAACAAAATTTAATAAATTACATGCTATAATTTATTAAACAAAATATTCACAAGTTGTGTGCTATAAATATGTTTCTAAATTCCAAAAAATTATTGTATTAAATATAATCATTTAATCACTAACACTGTACATTTTCCAAATTAATAAATAGATGAATACTTATTTAACAATTCAAATTTTATATAAAAAAAAGAAAAGATTAAATACAATAATTTTTTTTTATCTGTATGTTGCTCTTTGGACAGATTATCGTCTTATCCTTGTTATTCCCTAGACATGCGTAGTTATTGATCTTATGTAGTGTCCTATATGGCGTGACTTTTGGGACATTCTATATTATTCATTCGCGTGAAAAATTCTTTTATACAAGAAACTAATTGTGAAACTTAGTAAACTTACGCTCGAATGTTTTGTTACGTGATAGACATTTAGCAAAAAAGTAGAATTTTTTTATATATATATATTGATCTAAGATACGTGAATTCACCGATTTACACTTTGTAAAAAGAAATGGTGTATTACTAAATTTAATTTTCCATTCTGCATTTCTACCTTACTTGAACATCCTGCTGATCCCATTTATTCTGTGTTTTCTTTCAAAATATTCTGATAAAATTTAAAACAACTCATTTAACTGAAGAAAGTAATATAGAATTGTTTCTATTTTCTTTCTTTATGGAAATATTGAAAAACATCTACTGTTTTTATAGTGTCATTTCGATTTTTTTTTAACAGAATTATCTCCATGTAACATAAAATATTTAAAGAAATAAAAATATTTAAAGTAGTAAATATAACCTTAACATTCGTGTTTAGAGTTAATTAGAGAAAATTCATTTAAATGTTCACTTATGATATTTAAAAGTTAATAAATGTAGATAACTTGCGTTGAAGAAATGATAACAAAGAGAAGGAATAATTATAATTTAATTACATATGCTTGTAACATTAGTATGATTAAAAAGAATTCTGATAATGTTTGTAATAGTTATTATATTAATATATCCTGAAGAAACACATCAATCAAGACGATTTTTTATTATTTAATCGACAAGGGTTTTTATTCGTGAATTATTTGAATAACAAACTATTAGAATTGTGTTTAAAAATAATGCATACATGTAAATTTGTAATTGGAAAATAAATCATACAGCACTCTTTAAACGTTAAAATTCAATTTAAATTTTATGTTTGATACCATTGTTTCTGTAATTTATTTCTTACTTTTATTTTTATTTTTACATAAGTACATGTGATAGAATTATTATAATAACTTCGTAATTCATTTCAGGTTATGCTTGATTAAATGTATAATTTTTTAAGAGTTAAGTTATAAAAATTAAACACAAATAAGCTATTTTTTACTCAAATTCTGTGGTTAATATTGACTCAATGAAAAACTGTTTCACATTAAGAAGGATTTGGAATTAAATAAAACTTTATTAATGACAAGTTCAATGGAATCAAATAAAACTTTATTAATGACAAGTTCAATGGAATCAAATGAAACTTTATTAATGACATTATTACGATAGTAATAAGTGGTTACGATATAATAGCAGAGGGACAATTTCTCGTAGAACAATAGTTTTACTTAAAGGAACCTATAGTACTTTGGTATCTTGTAGGACCTCCGCTAGTCTGGATACATAAGGTCGAACATGGATGCATACAAGTACCGTGTGCTGTCCTGTGACAGATTTGCCCACAGATGTTACAACCATCGCTCCAGATCCCTCACACTCGTATCCGAAGCCGGTGCCTCATCTAAATCTAATCCCACAAATCAACAGACAGATCAACGAAGTATGGCAATATGATGCAGACATTCCTGGAAAACCCTAACTGATTGCAGCCCTGAATTTACTTGCTGGAAAATGGTTGCTTTCTAACCCTGCATTGAAAGGCAACACGACAGTGCAGCTGTGTTGTCAACTTCCTTATACTACTATGTAGGATCACCAACTGCCATACAACAAATGCCCCCTAGATCAGTGTGCCAGCAGTGGAAACAGATGTGCCACTCAACAATAAAGAGTTTGAAGTGCTCACTACTGTCTACCACATTCTAACACGGTCGTCGTTCCCAAACAGAACCGGAATTCATCTCTAAAGACAATAAGTGTATCGTCTTTAGCAATGCACCCTGCCAGTGTGCTGCAATCCGCTTGTCTGTCACAGTATTATAGCAAACGAAGCAGACGATGCTGGAGTGCTAATGGCAGGATCCGTAGCGATCTCCGTGCGTACAATTGTGCTTCTGCTTGTCGTCTACCAATAGTACGGGAAGAAACAAGTTTTTTAGCGAGTCTTCAATCTGTCTCTGGAGGGTGAACAAAGATACAGTTGCAGCTGTTAGTGCTTGTGCCACGATCAGCCAATCATCTCTTCTAGTGTATGTCTAGGACGTCCAATGTCTGCTTCAGTATGTGTGCCCTGACATATTATATTGTTCCAACACCTTGTCACAGTCCTGACAGAACGGCCCAGATGGCAGATAAATCGGCAAAATGCAATGTTTTTGACTGCATCCTACAGACATTTCTGGTGTTTGAAGACTTCCAAACAACAGGTATGCAGTTGGATAGTCGAGGAGTTTAAAACGTTAGCCTACCGCTCTTAGAATTTGTGTTCCAAAAGTGGTAGGCTGATCCGAGCAGATCAAAAAATTTTCAGGTATTTTTCTGGGATTAATCTGTCCCAGATGCACCAGACCTGTCCCTTACTACCCAGCCGCTTCATTATGGACTCGGCCGAGATTACGATGGGCTTGAATAACGACCTATTAGTGCCCATATGGCGGCGAGAGGAAAAAAGCTGGTACACTCAAGATTCTAATCCTGTCAGCCTTTGAGAGTTTTTTTTTATACGATAATGATTTAATGATTTTAAGACATTCTGGACAATTATCTGGCAAAGGTGTTCAATTGGATTACAACCGTGATCATTTACATCTCAGTCCGAGACGGTGCTGGAAGCCTAGTTTTCCAGAAATCGATCGGACAATTCTATCAGGATGCATAACTTTTTGTCAATAAGTGCAATACAAGTATATTATAAAATAGTTATATATAAGTTATATATGAATGTGTGTGTGTGTGTGTGTGTGTGTTCTGTACATACGGATGTAATTAAACTTGACAACACTATGTGAGTCTCAGCCCAAGGAGGAACAAAATGCAGTAAAGTTAGTAGATCGTTGGCTTTGAAAGAGAGAATTGTCTCTCTCTGTGTGTAATGCGACATATAGTAAATATGTTTTTCCTATAATAACTATTTTTATATAAAGAATTGAATGTAAATTGGAAAATGTTAGTTAGGTATGTCCGAAAAACATTTTTTACAACATTATAGTTTTTTTTTTACTTATATTGATAGTTTAGATGTAAAATTCATGCTTTTCGTCGATACTTCGATTTGCAAATACTGTCAACCTTCTCTTTTACAATATTTAACACAAATAATATTACGAAAAACTTGAATCCAAGTTTAGTATTTCTGCATTAGACATTTCAACATTTTAGCATTTTTTTAACATATGAACCATAACATTGTTTACATGATGAAATATATCCACAGGTTAACAGACAGAAAGAAATCTGTCAACCGAAAAACAACAGAAATATAGTTGACAGGTGTCCTAAACAATGTAAACTCGTCGAAGTGTAAAGTCATTCGTTCTATATCACCATACAGCGACAGACGATAGGCTTAATGTTCCACTAGACTTGATTCGTTGTTTCAAAACAGAAATTGATTTCACACCGAATTTCTAAAGTTTGTAGAATCCGTCAGAACAAATATTTTTTAACACTTCTTCACAACATAAGAAAAAGTGTATCTTCCTCCCTGTTGTCATTTTTCAAAAACAGTGACAGCAGTGGAATTTATAGAATATGTTATGATACGAGTGAACATATTTTTATTATCATATGAAAGTATTTTTTATCTAGTATGTTCACGTCAAAAGAAATATTATGGTAACATTTGGTTATAAAATTTGCCTTCAACATCAAAAAACGTTGTTGTTATATTTAATTTTATTGTAGAATATCTCGCATAAAGAATTCATTTATCTATAGCTTTATCCGGTGGAAATATTAGTGTATATTGAACATATCTTTGTTAAAATCCCTAGAGTTCGTAAATATCTATAGTACCAGCAACACATTTTTCTATTAGTTGCTTGCATTCTCTTGAGGATGACCATCTAAGAAGGATATTGTTATCTCGGATACTTGCAACAGAAACTGGAACAATTTTATTCCAAGCCTAATAGCAACAAGCTTAGGCTTATTAGAGGTTTCCAAAGCACATTAATTTGTCTATTTAATTATTAATAACAGTAAATATTTAACTACAATTGCCAATAAAAATAAACTGATAGAAATCAAACATTAATTTAACAACTTAAAGGTTATTTTAATTGTATTAAAATTTGAATAGAATTATTTGAATTATTAAAAAGTTATTTTGTTAAGTATTAAAAGGACAGTTCTAACCTTTTCAATTAATTAAAAATGTAATGACAAATTCTCCAGAAGAGATCAAAAATATTTTTTGAAGTATAACAAAAGTAGAATTTTCATTTTTATGACGTGATTTGGACTTTTCTTAATTTCTATTCTTATACTCTTCTAATTAATTTTTTCGGTTTTCGTTATCATCTATTTGTCTGCGTTTATCTATATAAGATTAGAATCATTTATGAGAATAATCAAAATCTTATAGCCATAAAGGCATTAATTATAATGCAATAGGCAATCTGATATTTTCAATGATGTCGGGTTCCTCTTATTATCAGTTTATTAGTAATGCACTTCGTGGCTAAGATTTCTTGTCAATAAGATTAAAGTCTATGAAAATGTCATTTTTCATCTGTGAATAATCCCTGCTGTTTCTGATGACAGCAAATGAGATATTGAGAGATACGACACGACTGCGTGATGTCTTGGATCGCAATCCTCTGACAGTCCACAATCGATACGGATCTTACCACGCCCTCATGATCAGAACCAACGAGGATTGGAATTAAAGTAAATTTGATTTTCATGCACGAGAACAGATTGACATCTAATTTGTAACGGTTGAAAGAAACTTTCGGTATTTTGAAAATCATTTCGACAAATTCGTTTTTTTTCTCATTATCTCGTCTGTACGTTTATAAATTTCTTCTACGTTAAGTGTCTCTTGTTCATTCACTGAATTTAAATACTTTAGACCGATTAAAATAGAAATAATCTAAATGTCTACAGTTAAAATGAATTTTCTAATATCTTAAATTATAGGTTTCCATTTATAAATACTAAAAAATAATGTTTGATTATCTTTTAAGACAATAAGTTTTTTGTTTTCTTCTGTGATTAATGCATATTTATGAAACGTTTTGTGATTAATATTTATATCATTAATTATCTTATTATTGTAATAATTTATATTAAATAAACGTAATTAATTATAATCATAATCAAACAGAACTTTTTAAACATTTTGTACACACATTAATTTAATTATTATATTTATAAATTTTATTTTTGTGTAAAAAAAGATCAAGAATTGTAACAAATATTAAATGTTGAAATTAGTTCATTTTTTTCTTCTTGTTATTAAGTTTAGAGGATATTCAGCCATTTACATATAGAACGTAATTTAAGAAATATTTTTATTACTTATATAATATAATTTAATTATTTTCTTCTAAAATCCCATTTCTTTAACATGTAACATGAAGGGAAAAAAAAATACAGTGTACATATTAATAAATATGTACGATGTACTAATGTTGAATCTTGGAGTTATCGACTTATAAGCAGTTATTAATCAAAATAATTACATCACATCTGTTCTTTATATTTATCAGATATAACTGAAATTTCTATAAACAATTTGAATTATATAAAATACAGTAAAAAACTGAAAAAATTAAAATTTGCGTATTTTTAGTTGCTATTGATCATTTCTATCTTGTTTATTAATAATTACCATATCTCTGTAATGAAAAAAATACATGATTTACAAATTACTAATATATTCATAACAAAATTTTTATTAGTGTATAATATAAAATATAATACAATTGACTTTTACATAATGTAATTTAATCTAATTTATAAATTTCGCAAATTACTTTTAATATTTTATGTAATTTTTGTATATTTCTTTTTTTTTAAATTAAACAAATTTTGACAATCACAAAACATGATACTTAATCTTTAATTTTATTAATTTTTTCCTTCTATTTGAGATTTTTTTTTCGTTTCCATTCTTGACCTTTGTGACTAGATATTAGTTAAATTATTATTATAATTTCAGGTAGTTACGGTAAGCATATTTGTTTTATTCATTAGTAATTTGAATAAGATTTTATTTATTTTTTCATTAAGTATTCAATATTAAATTACAGATTTATTTCTGAACATTTTTTTTTTAAATCTAAATTTATTTGCAAATTGTATTATTTATTCATTAAGTTCATGTATTTATTAAAATGATATTTGTAGTAATTTTTTATTCATATTTATCATATTGGTTTTTATAATCGTAAATTACTTAAAAATAAATTTTTAAGCAATTTACAATTATGCAATATTTTTAGAATGTTTTAAATAGAATCAACCTTCCTACAATTTGATAATTTTAATAAATTGGGTAATTCCATTTATTCTTTGTAAAATAAGATTATTTTTAAGTAACTTTTAGTAATTTATATAAGTACTTTTAACAAGTCTGACTTAAAAATAGAGTTCCATATTTCCCAATGTTCGAATTTAAAAATATAACCTAAGAAAAATGATAAAGAAATGCATGTATGAAAGTGATGCAAAATATCTGACACTTTACATTAAATATTTTCCTTTATCAATGGAAAAGCATCTAGGAAAAAAGGATATGTAATTTATTTCCTTTTTACCAGTTTAACAATTTAATTCAAATAAATTTAAAATTATATTATATAAGTAAATATATTGTTATAGTGAAATATATAAAAATTATAGTAAACATACTATATAGACAATAAATGTATAAATGTATATTTTATGGGGGCATTTTTCACTCGTATAATTTTGTAATTATTTCATTATTTATGTTTTCTAAAATCTTAATTTTGTTTCTATGGAATTTTTTAAAACTAACTGCACGCTTTTTTTACATAAAATCCATAAGTTATATACTAATGTATACGTAGAGTTAATTTTAATAACATTTTACTTAATTTCTGAAAAAATTTTTTAATCTTTTTGAGTACTACAGCATTGAAAGAATTAGGATGTATTCGTGATCTGGTTACCGATTTATCTGGAGTAAATGTTATGCAATGTTGTCCTCAATAGGAATTTTTGGTAAAGATCTTTAGTGACCCTGATACTGTCCAGCAATTTTGAAAAACATGATACAGGAAATATCTGTTTTTTCCTTTTTGGTACAAGACAAACTCTAATACATTTAAGTATGATTGTTGATTTTCATTCTCATAACACTGAAAAAATTTCGAAAAATACATCTAAACAGTTTATTGAAGAAATATAAAGATGAACATCCCACATCTGAAATATACATATTCTAATTTTATTCAAGTTTTTATGATTAATAAATTTTAATTTTCAGGGGTATTTAAGAAATAAAAAATTATATTTATTACTATATTTTTCAATTTCTTTTACATAACTTCTTCATGTTTTTTTGCTTTTTTGAGGGGGGAAATCTTTCGAGATTCGAAAGAAAATTTAATTATCAAGTACGTTCTTTAGTTTTACAGTCAGAATTAAATATATTTGGCATTTTAATATTAAATTGACTATCATGCGACCAATTTTAAATATTCGAAATCGAAGTTAAAGGTTTGGAATTTAAATAATTATTCACTAAAGTCTATGAATTATGTTACATCATTCCGAAATCCTAGTTCCAGAATTCTCTGAAGTAGAAATAAAGAAAAATCAAACTTGCTTGAACACAAAATGGGCAGAGTTCACGTCCTTTTTCATTATCCTTATTCGAGGAATTAGAAAGTTTCAAAGGATTTTAATAGAATAGCATTAAAAACAATTTATTGAAATTTAACGATATCATTTTATAATTAAAAGTTATATTCTAGTACAGATTCTTAAATTTTTCAACTGATAAAGAATAATTACTTTAGAAACTATTTCAATCAAGTTTAATAATAGTAGCTGGAAGCAACTTAAAATAGGAATTTGAAATTGTTATTATTAAATAAAACTATTAATTCTATTATGGTTAATCTGATATCTAACTCGTTAAACACAACAGTTTAATATATTGAATTTATTTTATGTTTATCTTTAATTTTCATAAAGTTATAAGTTTCATAACAGAAACAAAAGTTAGAAGAAATTTATTAAATTGAAGGAGATTTCGGGAATCTAAAACAATAATCTATTCAACAAATTCTACTGCAAGTTTGTTGGTATTATTCAATTACGTTTTCAGGTTTTCATTTAAGTTTAATGCTTAATTAGTTTTTATTTTTTCACAATTAGTAAAAATAACAATTTTTCATTATTTACAAAATAATTATATGCATTTGTTATAGAGAAATTGTTAAGGATAATATCAAAATGTTTTATAAAATTAATTTGGTATAGAAATAAAGCAGAAGTTTTGGGTGTCTCGGTGATTTTTTATAAATTTAGAAAATTAAAAGAATATTAATTTCGTCTATTTAAAATTCTAGAATTACTAATAGAATTATTTTTTATCCGAAAGAAAAACATGTTTAAAATTTGTCGATTTAAAAAACCAGTACTTCTAAAAAATAATCAATGATTCAATTAACCTTTGATAATTACAACTGTACTAGAGGTCGAAAAGTAAACAAATTAAATAAAAAAATTGTTTATGTTAATTAAAAATAAAGGAAATTTGATATTTTAAAATATTTTTACCATTGTTGGATAGGAATTGTTTTTCCAATCCCATATTTTAAATCGAGTGGCTGACTTATATCTTTCTAGCATGTCACCAGGAGGATCCGGGATCGATTTCCGTTGATCCCAATCCTTCAAACTTTTTGTCTATCCTATAGACGATGAACTGGTCAAGCAATAACACGTATTTCAGATATCTGAACAAATGTAATTCGACGTTCAATTAAAAAATTGATTGAAATTAATAAGATGATTCATTAGAAATAAATTATGTTAAATAGCATTAGATGTTTAGTTAAATCAACCTAATATTTAAACTAATTAGGATATTTGTAACATATTTGATCTGAGATAAGAAATAATTTTATGCAGTTTGTTAGAAAATTTACTTTTTATGAATATATTTATTTAATTTATGACATAATGCCGCGCGTAAACTATGCCTTAGTTAATTCAACAACGTTATGTTCAAAGTTCATAAATGCATTTTAGACAATTTAAAATTTCGATTTTCATTATTTTTCATATTCCATTTAGAAGACAAAATCAAATTACTTATTTGTTCCTTTTATGGATTCAATTCATTTGTAAATTAAATGGAGTTCTCGATATCAATCAGCAATGAAAAAATTATAATTTAGAAGATAAGAAGTGGATTTAAAGAAATTATTTCTGTTAGAATCTGATAAATTTTCTCGTAATGGATTGTCCAAACGCTAAGATTTCCTTTTAGATAAGAATGCTTAAAGATGGCTGAAAGTAAAACGCGAGGAAAATTTTTAAATTAAAGCTTATATTAATTAAAGTCATCGTGATAAGCCACACTTAACAAATTTCTTCTTCTTTTTCTTCTTCATTTACTTTCAAAGATCTTATCCATAAACTGTTATCCTGAAGTTTAAACTTTCTTTAGATTTATTATTAAATATTTTCTTATAATTTTTAGTCTATAAGCAATCTAAGATAGTTTTCTGCTAGTATTTAATTGTTGATTTGTGCGTAGAAAGTATAGTAATAGTTTATTAATTGTATTTTTAAAAAAGCTTAAAAGAAAATTTGAATTTATCATTCATGCTTATAATTAAAATCATGAAGGCTGAATAATGAATTTAAGTACATAGAAGCAAATATAAATTATTTATTTCGATAATATTCATAACTTGCGCATATATTTAAAATTTAAACATTTATACTCTTAATCGTTTTAGTTTTGAATTATCCTTTAAAAATCGCTTTCTTTATCAGTTAAAATGATCAGATTCTAATCTCCTTCAAATCGATTTGTTTAATATTAAAAGAACACAAAATCCAAATGAAAAAATGAATATATTTATTAAAATTTATTTTTCGTATTTAAAAATATATCTACTTTCAAACTGTTTATTTTGACCTATTTTTTGAGCAATTTTTTTTTTGCTGTAAAATATCTGAAATGTAAAAAGAAAGCAAGCTAAATGTATTAAATAGCTGGTTACCTCGTATATGTATATTTTTTATTTAACAATTTTTACATGAAGTATTCTTGTGAAAATTACGTAATCTGATACAATATTGAAGCAGAAGCTAGAATTTTCTATACTTTCACAGAATTATTCAGAAGTGAACCAACTCTTAAATTTTTAAAAGTTGCATATTTTAAAAATACTATTTTCTTTTATTTAGCAAATAATTCTATGATAGTTCGATCAAATTAACTCTTGATACACAGTATTTTTTTTATTCGTTATTACATTATTGTTATGATGATAAATTGACACAGTGAAATAAATGCTCATCATTCTTCAGTTAAATTAATAAAAATTAAATTGTCACTTTTATAAATTATGATATATGAATTAAATGCTCGATACATCCAAAAGAAGGATACTCTGATGTTTATTAATTCATTTGAAAAATTAAAATATTAATGATTAATTTTTATCTGTATTATCTTTCTGTATATTTACAATAATATCAGTTGATTTTCTGATAAAAAAAGTATATAGATTTGTAAATTAATACTGCACATAAGAATAATTTTATACAGATGTGATATTTAGTAATAGTTCCTACAATTGAATAATGATAATCATATAACCATATTCTAATTAATTGCATTTTATCGATAATAATTATGCGATCAAAATTCATTATGAAATAGTATATTTTGTTTTACAGGAATGATAAATTGATTTTTAATTATTGTAATAATTAAGGAAAAAATGTATCTTTCTAATTGTTCTTTTTCTACTTTCTAATTTTAATAGTATAATAAGTACGAATCATATAAATTATTTGAAAATTTCACTAACTTATTTTACAAACTTTTTTTCGAATATATAGAAGTTTTAATACTGAATAACATTATTGATCTAACACAAATGATAATTATATTTCTTATGTTAGATATGTTATTTTCTTGATTAGATCAATTTTCATATTCTTGCTGTAGGTATTGTATTGCTTGCATACATTGGCTGTGTTTATAGTCTGTAGACTGAAATAAATTTTTTAATTGTTTCTATAACATTTATCTATTCATCTGATTTTTATTCTAAAGTAAAATTTATTAAAGTAAACGCTATAATGAATTTACTTTCAAAGATAATTTATAGTGATATTCTATATACATTTTTTTCAATATTTACTATTATATTTTTTCCCTCGCATTTTAACAATTTATGTTAATATGAATTAATTATTTTTTAAATAAATTTAGTTAAAAGTAATTATATAATTAATANTAGTTTAGAGGAGTTTATTAACATGAATTTCAATTACTCTCAAAACAAAATTAAATTATATTTTTGGGGCTAAGTATTTTCATACTATTATTTTGCAGTATACATCATTTATTTCGAATCTAAAATCAATAGAAAACAAAGAATTTTATTTGAAATTTTTACGTTTTTCTTCTTGTCACGTCATTTCTTTAGTAGGGTGTGTTACGCCATCCGCCTTTTCGCTGTTGATTGGTTACGCGTTTCAAAGTTGCGCAGTCGTCTGTAAGAACCAAAAATCTTCAAAAGTATTAAAAGGATATAAATTATTTCAAAAACTATCCTGTGTACCTTTTGTTGCTGAGCTGTTGATGCCACGTAGAGAGTACCTTCAGTATTAGCCAATTTAATTATATCATCAGTCATCATTAAATATGAAGCCAATTTATCTAGTTATTAATATATATAGGCCCTAATACATATGTAACACCGTTCTTAATTTGTATAGAAATATAAATATATTTATGCTTAAAATATTATATTAAATGATTTATATACTATGAATATAATTTTAAATTATTTTTTTTATTAAAAAATACATAGTTTTTAATTTGGTACTCGTTTTTTATGGATTAGGTTTTCAATCAATTAATCGAAATATACAAAAACTATTAATATTATCTTAATGAACTTATAACTAATAAATAATATTATAGAAAGTTTATATGATTTGTAATGGTCTTAACTTAAATAAAACTAATATGTAATTTGGAAACCTTCTATTTAATATATATCTGTATGCATTCAACTACATTTTAGTCTAGTTTGATTGAATTTTTATTTTATTATTTAAATATTAAACGTTTTCATTTAGAAATAACAAAATTTAATAAATTACATGCTATAATTTATTAAACAAAATATTCACAAGTTGTGTGCTATAAATATGTTTCTAAATTCCAAAAAATTATTGTATTAAATATAATCATTTAATCACTAACACTGTACATTTTCCAAATTAATAAATAGATGAATACTTATTTAACAATTCAAATTTTATATAAAAAAAAGAAAAGATTAAATACAATAATTTTTTTTTATCTGTATGTTGCTCTTTGGACAGATTATCGTCTTATCCTTGTTATTCCCTAGACATGCGTAGTTATTGATCTTATGTAGTGTCCTATATGGCGTGACTTTTGGGACATTCTATATTATTCATTCGCGTGAAAAATTCTTTTATACAAGAAACTAATTGTGAAACTTAGTAAACTTACGCTCGAATGTTTTGTTACGTGATAGACATTTAGCAAAAAAGTAGAATTTTTTTATATATATATATTGATCTAAGATACGTGAATTCACCGATTTACACTTTGTAAAAAGAAATGGTGTATTACTAAATTTAATTTTCCATTCTGCATTTCTACCTTACTTGAACATCCTGCTGATCCCATTTATTCTGTGTTTTCTTTCAAAATATTCTGATAAAATTTAAAACAACTCATTTAACTGAAGAAAGTAATATAGAATTGTTTCTATTTTCTTTCTTTATGGAAATATTGAAAAACATCTACTGTTTTTATAGTGTCATTTCGATTTTTTTTAACAGAATTATCTCCATGTAACATAAAATATTTAAAGAAATAAAAATATTTAAAGTAGTAAATATAACCTTAACATTCGTGTTTAGAGTTAATTAGAGAAAATTCATTTAAATGTTCACTTATGATATTTAAAAGTTAATAAATGTAGATAACTTGCGTTGAAGAAATGATAACAAAGAGAAGGAATAATTATAATTTAATTACATATGCTTGTAACATTAGTATGATTAAAAAGAATTCTGATAATGTTTGTAATAGTTATTATATTAATATATCCTGAAGAAACACATCAATCAAGACGATTTTTTATTATTTAATCGACAAGGGTTTTTATTCGTGAATTATTTGAATAACAAACTATTAGAATTGTGTTTAAAAATAATGCATACATGTAAATTTGTAATTGGAAAATAAATCATACAGCACTCTTTAAACGTTAAAATTCAATTTAAATTTTATGTTTGATACCATTGTTTCTGTAATTTATTTCTTACTTTTATTTTTATTTTTACATAAGTACATGTGATAGAATTATTATAATAACTTCGTAATTCATTTCAGGTTATGCTTGATTAAATGTATAATTTTTTAAGAGTTAAGTTATAAAAATTAAACACAAATAAGCTATTTTTTACTCAAATTCTGTGGTTAATATTGACTCAATGAAAAACTGTTTCACATTAAGAAGGATTTGGAATTAAATAAAACTTTATTAATGACAAGTTCAATGGAATCAAATAAAACTTTATTAATGACAAGTTCAATGGAATCAAATGAAACTTTATTAATGACATTATTACGATAGTAATAAGTGGTTACGATATAATAGCAGAGGGACAATTTCTCGTAGAACAATAGTTTTACTTAAAGGAACCTATAGTACTTTGGTATCTTGTAGGACCTCCGCTAGTCTGGATACATAAGGTCGAACATGGATGCATACAAGTACCGTGTGCTGTCCTGTGACAGATTTGCCCACAGATGTTACAACCATCGCTCCAGATCCCTCACACTCGTATCCGAAGCCGGTGCCTCATCTAAATCTAATCCCACAAATCAACAGACAGATCAACGAAGTATGGCAATATGATGCAGACATTCCTGGAAAACCCTAACTGATTGCAGCCCTGAATTTACTTGCTGGAAAATGGTTGCTTTCTAACCCTGCATTGAAAGGCAACACGACAGTGCAGCTGTGTTGTCAACTTCCTTATACTACTATGTAGGATCACCAACTGCCATACAACAAATGCCCCCTAGATCAGTGTGCCAGCAGTGGAAACAGATGTGCCACTCAACAATAAAGAGTTTGAAGTGCTCACTACTGTCTACCACATTCTAACACGGTCGTCGTTCCCAAACAGAACCGGAATTCATCTCTAAAGACAATAAGTGTATCGTCTTTAGCAATGCACCCTGCCAGTGTGCTGCAATCCGCTTGTCTGTCACAGTATTATAGCAAACGAAGCAGACGATGCTGGAGTGCTAATGGCAGGATCCGTAGCGATCTCCGTGCGTACAATTGTGCTTCTGCTTGTCGTCTACCAATAGTACGGGAAGAAACAAGTTTTTTAGCGAGTCTTCAATCTGTCTCTGGAGGGTGAACAAAGATACAGTTGCAGCTGTTAGTGCTTGTGCCACGATCAGCCAATCATCTCTTCTAGTGTATGTCTAGGACGTCCAATGTCTGCTTCAGTATGTGTGCCCTGACATATTATATTGTTCCAACACCTTGTCACAGTCCTGACAGAACGGCCCAGATGGCAGATAAATCGGCAAAATGCAATGTTTTTGACTGCATCCTACAGACATTTCTGGTGTTTGAAGACTTCCAAACAACAGGTATGCAGTTGGATAGTCGAGGAGTTTAAAACGTTAGCCTACCGCTCTTAGAATTTGTGTTCCAAAAGTGGTAGGCTGATCCGAGCAGATCAAAAAATTTTCAGGTATTTTTCTGGGATTAATCTGTCCCAGATGCACCAGACCTGTCCCTTACTACCCAGCCGCTTCATTATGGACTCGGCCGAGATTACGATGGGCTTGAATAACGACCTATTAGTGCCCATATGGCGGCGAGAGGAAAAAAGCTGGTACACTCAAGATTCTAATCCTGTCAGCCTTTGAGAGTTTTTTTTTATACGATAATGATTTAATGATTTTAAGACATTCTGGACAATTATCTGGCAAAGGTGTTCAATTGGATTACAACCGTGATCATTTACATCTCAGTCCGAGACGGTGCTGGAAGCCTAGTTTTCCAGAAATCGATCGGACAATTCTATCAGGATGCATAACTTTTTGTCAATAAGTGCAATACAAGTATATTATAAAATAGTTATATATAAGTTATATATGAATGTGTGTGTGTGTGTGTGTGTGTGTTCTGTACATACGGATGTAATTAAACTTGACAACACTATGTGAGTCTCAGCCCAAGGAGGAACAAAATGCAGTAAAGTTAGTAGATCGTTGGCTTTGAAAGAGAGAATTGTCTCTCTCTGTGTGTAATGCGACATATAGTAAATATGTTTTTCCTATAATAACTATTTTTATATAAAGAATTGAATGTAAATTGGAAAATGTTAGTTAGGTATGTCCGAAAAACATTTTTTACAACATTATAGTTTTTTTTTTACTTATATTGATAGTTTAGATGTAAAATTCATGCTTTTCGTCGATACTTCGATTTGCAAATACTGTCAACCTTCTCTTTTACAATATTTAACACAAATAATATTACGAAAAACTTGAATCCAAGTTTAGTATTTCTGCATTAGACATTTCAACATTTTAGCATTTTTTTAACATATGAACCATAACATTGTTTACATGATGAAATATATCCACAGGTTAACAGACAGAAAGAAATCTGTCAACCGAAAAACAACAGAAATATAGTTGACAGGTGTCCTAAACAATGTAAACTCGTCGAAGTGTAAAGTCATTCGTTCTATATCACCATACAGCGACAGACGATAGGCTTAATGTTCCACTAGACTTGATTCGTTGTTTCAAAACAGAAATTGATTTCACACCGAATTTCTAAAGTTTGTAGAATCCGTCAGAACAAATATTTTTTAACACTTCTTCACAACATAAGAAAAAGTGTATCTTCCTCCCTGTTGTCATTTTTCAAAAACAGTGACAGCAGTGGAATTTATAGAATATGTTATGATACGAGTGAACATATTTTTATTATCATATGAAAGTATTTTTTATCTAGTATGTTCACGTCAAAAGAAATATTATGGTAACATTTGGTTATAAAATTTGCCTTCAACATCAAAAAACGTTGTTGTTATATTTAATTTTATTGTAGAATATCTCGCATAAAGAATTCATTTATCTATAGCTTTATCCGGTGGAAATATTAGTGTATATTGAACATATCTTTGTTAAAATCCCTAGAGTTCGTAAATATCTATAGTACCAGCAACACATTTTTCTATTAGTTGCTTGCATTCTCTTGAGGATGACCATCTAAGAAGGATATTGTTATCTCGGATACTTGCAACAGAAACTGGAACAATTTTATTCCAAGCCTAATAGCAACAAGCTTAGGCTTATTAGAGGTTTCCAAAGCACATTAATTTGTCTATTTAATTATTAATAACAGTAAATATTTAACTACAATTGCCAATAAAAATAAACTGATAGAAATCAAACATTAATTTAACAACTTAAAGGTTATTTTAATTGTATTAAAATTTGAATAGAATTATTTGAATTATTAAAAAGTTATTTTGTTAAGTATTAAAAGGACAGTTCTAACCTTTTCAATTAATTAAAAATGTAATGACAAATTCTCCAGAAGAGATCAAAAATATTTTTTGAAGTATAACAAAAGTAGAATTTTCATTTTTATGACGTGATTTGGACTTTTCTTAATTTCTATTCTTATACTCTTCTAATTAATTTTTTCGGTTTTCGTTATCATCTATTTGTCTGCGTTTATCTATATAAGATTAGAATCATTTATGAGAATAATCAAAATCTTATAGCCATAAAGGCATTAATTATAATGCAATAGGCAATCTGATATTTTCAATGATGTCGGGTTCCTCTTATTATCAGTTTATTAGTAATGCACTTCGTGGCTAAGATTTCTTGTCAATAAGATTAAAGTCTATGAAAATGTCATTTTTCATCTGTGAATAATCCCTGCTGTTTCTGATGACAGCAAATGAGATATTGAGAGATACGACACGACTGCGTGATGTCTTGGATCGCAATCCTCTGACAGTCCACAATCGATACGGATCTTACCACGCCCTCATGATCAGAACCAACGAGGATTGGAATTAAAGTAAATTTGATTTTCATGCACGAGAACAGATTGACATCTAATTTGTAACGGTTGAAAGAAACTTTCGGTATTTTGAAAATCATTTCGACAAATTCGTTTTTTTTCTCATTATCTCGTCTGTACGTTTATAAATTTCTTCTACGTTAAGTGTCTCTTGTTCATTCACTGAATTTAAATACTTTAGACCGATTAAAATAGAAATAATCTAAATGTCTACAGTTAAAATGAATTTTCTAATATCTTAAATTATAGGTTTCCATTTATAAATACTAAAAAATAATGTTTGATTATCTTTTAAGACAATAAGTTTTTTGTTTTCTTCTGTGATTAATGCATATTTATGAAACGTTTTGTGATTAATATNTTAAAAGCAAATAATTATTTTTATCCAAAAAACTATTTGGGCTTACTTTGAACAGAAAATATTTTCTTTAGTTTTGATCCATTAATCCTCTTTTCGTTTAGTAAACATTAAAATCGAAGTTTCTTTCATTAAAATACTCATGTTTTTAACTATACTTTTACGAATACATGCGTTATTATTCTATAGACGTTTCCTATTTATCTCTGTTTGTATAGAAGCTTTTAATCTCTTCGGGAAAAAGAAAATATATATTTCTCTTGAATTCTCATAAAAAATTTCTCCATTTGATTGATTTATTCTTGTCTCGCCTCTTCTGAAATCGTTATTTAAAAAATCTTTTAAAATTTAAGTTGAATAACATTGTCAACTAGAATTTAGTTCTCTTCACTCTTTCAGTAAAGTGGATCAAAGCACTTCTAATACTTTCTTTAATAATGTACTATAACAGTCCACCTCAATCTGCTCTTGTTTATCTTCTTTCCTACATTACTTGCCATAATCACATTTAGGATATTGGTAAACAATATATCAGTTTTCTTATATATGTTGCCTTTTTTTTCAAATAATCACTTTTAAGACTAATATATTTTATCACGAACTACATAAAAGTAAACAGACTTTTATTCATGTTATTTATTAAATTTTAAAAAATTTTTCATTAAAGTGCAGAAAATTTTTATTACGATATGTGTTAAAATTTTAAAATTGATTTTTGGGCTAGATATATGTATATATCTTAAACTATTTACATGTTCTGTTATGTTAAGTTGAATAAATTGAAAACAACAGTCAAATTTTAATAATATATATGTAATTTTAATTATTATTTGAAATATTTTTTAATTTCTCAAAACATTTACTCTTTATGATAGAAGCCTTGTCATTAGAATGCGAACAATTTTCTAAAATTTGAAATTATTGTATTCATTCTGATTATTACAGATATATTTTACATTTAATTACGGAATTACTTGCATGTTTTAACATTTTATTTTATTTTTATGTGGATAATCATTATTTTTTTTTCCTAATGTTTCTTGTTTTATTTCAGTCATTATATATTTGTGTCAGAGTTGGAAGATGTTATCCATAGTTTGTAATTTACAAAATTAAACGAATAGAGAATGATGATAATCTTTTTGTTTATTAAAGTTATTGAAGAAAAGAAATGAAATGATAATTTAAACGACTGACTAAAATAAATGATGTTCGCAAAGTAAAATGTTATTAAAACATTTGTCATAAAAATTCATTACGTTCAGATGTATTTTATTAAATTCTCATATATTTATAATGATGGAAGACATTTTCAAACCAAAATATAAAATTAATATTTGTTGATTAAGTTTCTGTGGTATAAATATTTAACGTCAGGTACAACTGTTTCCTTTATTAAATAGAACATTGTGCCAAGTTTAAAGATCCTATACACAGTTATATTAAGTTAGTTGTGGAATATACCAGAGATATATAATAAAATTTTCTTGGGAATTGTCTTCAGAGATCACAACGTATCATAACTGAAGGTTAATAGATTACTTATCCTGTCAAAGATTAGATGAACAATTATTGCCACATACAACAATGTCAGGTCAACGACAATGAAAGTGTGACCGAAGACCATTTATCAGACTTGTGGGTAGGCTAGGTGGATTTATGGAATATCATAATATATAATGCGAACTGATAATAAATATCGTTTATACTACACAACAAAATATGAACTAATTAGGAGAATCGTGTGAACAATTTTCTTGTTATAAGTTGACCTTTTTCATGAAACAAACTGAAGTTTAAAAAGATTCGTTTTGTTTTATATGACATCGAACTAGTAATAATATTGCTGCATTGTTAAGCTTTAATATGCAGAAATTAATTAACTTATTTTTGATCTTCAATGTCGTCGAGAAAATAGTTTATTTACACATTGAATATTTAAAAATCCAATTAAATGTTGACGTTTAAATAATCTTTAGATTGTTTGTTGCGTTTATATTTAATATTTATGTATAATTTTCATATATTATTGACATATTTCAATGATATTCTAATTTAATATGATTTATTTAAAAAAAGAAATATTTTAAATGCTCATAGATTCGGGTTATGAGTTTTCATAGATAATTTATAGCTATTCTAATTTCAGATTAAAAATAATATAAAAATATTTTATCGGAAGAGAAATTGCCTAGTAAAGCTTTTTAGCAAATATGCAGCGATGAGAACACCGTAATGACATTATAGAACATAAATATTCTAGTGAAAATTTATAATGACAGTAAAATATGTTATTCATTGTATAAACTGCTTTGAAGATATTGTAATATTTTATCTAAGAATTGATTATAACTCGTGCTTAAAAATAACAAATATATATTAGGAAATATGAGAAAGAATTTTCTTTTAAAAATCTAATTTCTTTATTTTAAACTCTTAAAAAGAGATTACCAGTTTTTTTTTAAAGAAGATATCAAAGAAAGATATTTTTACACGTCAGAAATAAATAGTATTTACTTTTCTGAATGTCAAAGTTAATATTTTTAACTCTGATTCGATTTGATTATTTCTTAATAGCACTTTGCTCAATCTCCTATATCTCTCAAAGTAGCTATGTCCTAATACATCATTGTCTGTCAGCTTCTGTTTCAGGAATCGTGTATCATTCTGAATAAATAACTTTGTTTGTCCTCTGAAATTCCAAATATCCCAGCATTGTCTAATTAGATTGCAATGGAATGATTCGGAGAAATTTATAATTTACGATGTTGAATTCATGTAAATTACTTTAAGACCTTAGATTAAGGTAATGCTTATTGATTGTTTTAAATGTTCTAATTTTTAAAATTGTTAATAAAGTTGCTACATAAAGAATATTGAAAGATATAAAATAAAATAACTCTTTAATCTTAAAATTTATTTTAACTACTAAAGTTTTAAACTTAATAATCTAATATATACAAGATATATATTTACCTTTAATGATAATATGATATGCTTTAATATAAATGTCGAGTTTAAATTAAATATTAATTATTGTCTCTCTAAAATTAAAAGTTGAATAAAGTTAAACATTACTGAAATGTTAACAATGGATGTGTAAAAATAACTTGAAGCAAAAATCTAAAGAAAACTCCAGAGAATAGATCTACTTACGTAAAGCTCATGAGATTGCAGAAATTCTTGGTTCTTTTCTTTATCCCAATACAATTAGAAAATAGAAGTTTGAGAGTTGTCAATTGGAAGTTCAGACATGAAGAGATCGAATAAATATATTCAGCAGTTTCATTTTTAGATTCTAAGCTGTTAACAAATGTTTCAATCGGTTTGAAAGATTCTAGATAAATAAAAGATAATTTTCCTTAGTTGTATTTGATATCTGTCAATAAAATTAACAATTTTAATCATTTTTAAGATATTAAAATGACAATAACGCTACCTCAAATTTTATTATTGTCATACGAATAATTAAATTTTGTTAAGAATATTGTCCCTGTTTCTCCACTCATAATGGAAATCCATCATTAAACAAGTAATTAGACATGCATGTAAAATGAATTTAAGCTTATATCTTAAGATATTCACTCCAAAATTTAATGTATATATTTAAAAAATATCCGAATGAATATGAAATGCTTATATTGTCATAAATAGAATTTAAGTAACAAAATAACATTGGGAAATAAAGTTTATTAAATAATAAAATTTGATGTGTATCGATAAGTAATTTATGTAGAAATATACTCAAAGCTAGAATTGTATATTATTTTACTGTATAATATTTTAAACTTGGTGTTACTAAAGTTTGGTATATTGGCATGCAACATTTCAATCGAATGCACATTAGAAATAGGAAGAAAATTACTAAAATGAAATAAAAAATTTAAGAAAAGAGATTGAAGTAAATACCAAAGAAAAGAATCCAAATATTAAAATATTTAATATTCCGAATGAAATCACTGATAAATTGATCCCGAAGAATGAATTTTTTCTGGATAAAATTTAAAATTAGAAGTAAAGAAGGAACAATGAAACGTTTGAATTTTAAATTTTCGTTGATTAAAGCATAGCTTTAAATTCTAGAATAGTTGATAGTATTGATTGCTGTATATTTTCCCATTCAGACTATATTTAATTTTTAAAACATTTTATATTTAGAAAATTCTTTAAATAAAATTTTTTTATAAAACTTATTTACATTACTGTGAAGAATACAATTAATTATTTATGAAGTTAATTTTTGTGAGTATTTTGTCGATTTTTATAATTCAATCCTTTTATATGTTATTGATTTAAAGAAATTGTCGCATAAGAAAATACTTGGGTGATGTTTCGAGCAAGAATCGAACAGTCATGATACATTGATAAACTGTGCATCGACTTTGGGACAATAATTTAAAAGATTTAATAATTAAATTTGGTTAAAATTGCATATAAAAATGTAATGTAATCAATATTTTAAGTAAATTACATACTTTCTTGACTTAGTTTGGAATTTAAAAACTAATATTAAAATAATAATTTAAAAAATAATATTGAATCATTTAATTGCTTAATGCGTTAAAATTAGTAATTTAATATTGTAATTAATCATTTTAGAATTGACACTATCTTTTATGCATGAGTAATGTTCTCTTTATTGGTAATATTGGATTCTACACTTTGACTTTCTATAGACCTATACACAACTAAAAAAACGAGAATATATATATATATAAAGAGGAAATTTTATATTACAAATACATCATTTAATTTTTTCACGAACAGAAAATTTAATTCTTCAACTAATTTCATTGAAATATTGATAGATAATAATAACTAGTAGGCTTATTTATTATGCAGTTTAAAGTAATAACTATTTTGAAATATTAAATTATTAATATCCTTACTTAAAATTAATTTAAATATATTAATACAATAAATGTATGTACTTTTTGATCTTAATAAAACAAATAGACAAGAAGATTAATTTAATTAATATATACTTAATCATGAAGTCTGCAATTGTAACTCTGTGTTTATAAAATCTTACTTGGCTAATTAAGAAGGAAAAAGAAATTTAATTTTAACAAAGATATAATGTTCTGTACATGTACTGTACAATGTAAAGGTAAGGGTAAATGTAGTTTATGAAAAAAGGAAATTACATCTATAGGACTACGATGTAACCTTGGGGAAAATGAAATTTTTCAAACATTAATTTCTGTCTAATGGCTACATTATTTTTTGAATGATGATGATGATGAGAATATGCCTTAAGGATCAAACTAATTCCGATAACTTCTTTTTCTTACATGACGATGGAATTTATATTTGGAAAAAAATGCTACAAATGTTGTAGTGTTGACTTGTGGTAATATTAGTAAGATGCCGAATGACGATAGTTTGTCATTTCTACGCTATTACCAAACTAGTTTTTATTTGTGGCTTTAATGAGAAGATTGTATGAAATTCCTACGTTATATATATTTTTTCTACTTGGAAAACATTGATTTTTATCTTAATTTTATTCGGGAATAGGTCGCTGATGAAATATTTTTTTCTTATTTTTTAAAAGTATTTGATTGAATTCGTATAAAATGTAGCGAAAATTTCAAAATTTAATAAAATATTACAACTATATAAACAATTCTTTAGTGATTTATAAAGGAAAAAAGCCGTATTTTAAACCGCATAATTAGTTAAATTAAAAATAAGACAAGAACAAAAGTATTATCTCCATTATCTTTGATTTTAACTGGATTATTTTTTAATATTATCACATTATTTAATAAGTGAATATCTATCAAAATTTTTTGAATTATAAAAATCTTTTGAAAATTTAATTTATATCTGTTAGCGAACGATTATTTTAATGAAAGCCGGACATTGTCGTAAAATTTGTTGCTAATAAATCTCCGGATAAGTTCCTGCATAATTTCTATTGAATATCTGAAATTTTAATCGAGTTTATTTTTATACGTTAAGATTGCATGCAAAATATAAAATTTTATTTTATATTTTTAATGAGATTTATTTAATTTATTACATAGTAACAAACATTTCTATTTGAAATTTTAAAACAATGAAGTTCTAATTCATAAAATATAATACGTGATACAATAATTAATTCAGTACTTTATTAGGAATTAAAAAATAATTATATAAATAAACTCTTTTAAACTTGTATAGAAATATATAGATATAATTATATAATATTAAATTAGTTTAGAGGAGTTTATTAACATGAATTTCAATTACTCTCAAAACAAAATTAAATTATATTTTTGGGGCTAAGTATTTTCATACTATTATTTTGCAGTATACATCATTTATTTCGAATCTAAAATCAATAGAAAACAAAGAATTTTATTTGAAATTTTTACGTTTTTCTTCTTGTCACGTCATTTCTTTAGTAGGGTGTGTTACGCCATCCGCCTTTTCGCTGTTGATTGGTTACGCGTTTCAAAGTTGCGCAGTCGTCTGTAAGAACCAAAAATCTTCAAAAGTATTAAAAGGATATAAATTATTTCAAAAACTATCCTGTGTACCTTTTGTTGCTGAGCTGTTGATGCCACGTAGAGAGTACCTTCAGTATTAGCCAATTTAATTATATCATCAGTCATCATTAAATATGAAGCCAATTTATCTAGTTATTAATATATATAGGCCCTAATACATATGTAACACCGTTCTTAATTTGTATAGAAATATAAATATATTTATGCTTAAAATATTATATTAAATGATTTATATACTATGAATATAATTTTAAATTATTTTTTTTATTAAAAAATACATAGTTTTTAATTTGGTACTCGTTTTCTATGGATTAGGTTTTCAATCAATTAACCGAAATATACAAAAACTATTAATATTATCTTAATGAACTTATAACTAATAAATAATATTATAGAAAGTTTATATGATTTGTAATGGTCTTAACTTAAATAAAACTAATATGTAATTTGGAAACCTTCTATTTAATATATATCTGTATGCATTCAACTACATTTTAGTCTAGTTTGATTGAATTTTTATTTTATTATTTAAATATTAAACGTTTTCATTTAGAAATAACAAAATTTAATAAATTACATGCTATAATTTATTAAACAAAATATTCACAAGTTGTGTGCTATAANTTTTTTTTGCTGTAAAATATCTGAAATGTAAAAAGAAAGCAAGCTAAATGTATTAAATAACTGGTTACCTCGTATATGTATATTTTTTATTTAACAATTTTTACATGAAGTATTCTTGTGAAAATTACGTAATCTGATACAATATTGAAGCAGAAGCTAGAATTTTCTATACTTTCACAGAATTATTCAGAAGTGAACCAACTCTTAAATTTTTAAAAGTTGCATATTTTAAAAATACTATTTTCTTTTATTTAGCAAATAATTCTATGATAGTTCGATCAAATTAACTCTTGATACACAGTATTTTTTTTATTCGTTATTACATTATTGTTATGATGATAAATTGACACAGTGAAATAAATGCTCATCATTCTTCAGTTAAATTAATAAAAATTAAATTGTCACTTTTATAAATTATGATATATGAATTAAATGCTCGATACATCCAAAAGAAGGATACTCTGATGTTTATTACTTCATTTGAAAAATTAAAATATTAATGATTAATTTTTATCTGTATTATCTTTCTGTATATTTACAATAATATCAGTTGATTTTCTGATAAAAAAAAGTATATAGATTTGTAAATTAATACTGCACATAAGAATAATTTTATACAGATGTGATATTTAGTAATAGTTCCTACAATTGAATAATGATAATCATATAACCATATTCTAATTAATTGCATTTTATCGATAATAATTATGCGATCAAAATTCATTATGAAATAGTATATTTTGTTTTACAGGAATGATAAATTGATTTTTAATTATTGTAATAATTAAGGAAAAAATGTATCTTTCTAATTGTTCTTTTTCTACTTTCTAATTTTAATAGTATAATAAGTACGAATCATATAAATTATTTGAAAATTTCACTAACTTATTTTACAAACTTTTTTTCGAATATATAAAAGTTTTAATACTGAATAACATTATTGATCTAACACAAATGATAATTATATTTCTTATGTTAGATATGTTATTTTCTTGATTAGATCAATTTTCATATTCTTGCTGTAGGTATTGTATTGCTTGCATACATTGGCTGTGTTTATAGTCTGTAGACTGAAATAAATTTTTTAATTGTTTCTATAACTTTTATCTATTCATCTGATTTTTATTCTAAAGTAAAATTTATTAAAGTAAACGCTATAATGAATTTACTTTCAAAGATAATTTATAGTGATATTCTATATACATTTTTTTCAATATTTACTATTATATTTTTTCCCTCGCATTTTAACAATTTATGTTAATATGAATTAATTATTTTTTAAATAAATTTAGTTAAAAGTAATTATATAATTAATATTTAATTGTGTAATTTTTCTTTTTCTGTAATGCAATTTAATATAATTTTAATTATACATTTTTAATCGTATACAATGAATAAAATATATTTTTATATTATGTTACTGCAATAAAAATAAATAATTCAAAGTATAAAAAAATCTATTCAAAAATAGAGTACTAAGAAAATAGTTTAACAATTTAAATATTATCAGATGGAATTTAAAAAAGAGAAAAACAATTGAATGAAATTGAGTTATAAAGAAATATTTTAGGTTAATATTTGAGAAGCATTATTCCTTATCTTTTAAATGAAGAGCTTGGAATCAAATGTTCAAATGTACAGTATTCTTATATAGAGGATTTGAGGACAAAACTACGGCAGTCGTCTCAAGTTGCAGATGACAACTGTCAAACTGCCACTTGCGGCATTTTGCTGAGAGATATCATACTGAATATCTCGTCCTCTCTATCCCGAAGGTCTAGACTCGGCATCTACAATAGTCAGATAATCAATGTTGGCGGCAGATAGACTGCCTCTACTTTCTTGAGTGATGACGAAAATTTTCTCCAAAAGACTTTGCTTTCTAACTTTCGATTTTGCTTAATTTGAAAAGTTAGGAAAAAATTCATCTCGGATAGGAAAAAAGTAATCTCTTTTATGTGCGCTATCTAAAAACTCTTTTCAGGTTTACGTTTCAATTTTTTTCCAGCAAGAAATTCGAGTAAATTCTGTTCATTTGTCAAAAGATGTATGCAAATGAATCATTGCCCAACAAGATAAACACATTAAGAGGAAACAACGCACTGCTACATTGATTAGTGTAATAAAAAGTTTCTTGACCTTTATGTAACTATGTAGTTTTTCTCTCTTTTGCCGCTCGCAAATTTGCTTTTTATCATACTGAAATCTTTTCCTTCCGTAAAAAGTTTTTTCGAATGAATTCATGAATTTCGTCTTATAAACAATAATAAAAATGCCCATTTTAAAAATTTTTGTATTCATTTGCTAATTAGCTCACACGAATGGTACATTTTCTTGATTAAAAACACAACATAAAAAATAAACACTCAAAAAATATTTTAAAGTATTTCGATTACAAACACCAAAATAACTGCCTTTAATACTGAATATAATATTTCTTCAATTTGTTTCATAAGTTCCTTCATTAACATTAAACAATTACATGGCTTTTATCACTCGAATATATCATTAAATTAATTACCTATCAATCTCTGAATGAACGATATAATTATGAAAATCTTGATTTCTTACTGAATTTGAACTTATTTGAAATTATAATATTAAAATAAAAATCTCGATAATTGCAAAATTGGAATCAATTGTTTAATAACACAAACAGTAATTACTGTTAAAGTTTGTATTATTAGTTTATTTAATCGCTATGAAACGTGATTAAATAAATTCATTAAAATTATCTAATCATATCGTATTAATCTATACAGTTTAATATTTTATCGATTATAATTAATAAATTTAAACAAAATATAAACATACATTATAAAGTTGCAGTTGTATTTAATATTATGTTACTATGTTTAAGGAATAGATTTATAATACTTTTATAATATATATTTTTATTTTATTTTATTTTATTTTCAATTTTGTGGCAAAAGAAAGTGATGCTATTACTTGGTAATTGAACAGAGAAAAACACATCATAAAGAAAAATGATCCGCAAAACATGTGTATTTGAGAGATTGAAGAAAGGAAATATTTCTGAACGAATAAAATTTTCTCTTATTTATATTATAATACTTTCTATAACGTAGCTTAAAAATTCATTCGTGTACATCTATTAGATTGTCTTGAATTGTAAATATACTAAATTCTTTTAACGCTGTTAGAATAATAAACATTTTATAATATGTTTTTATAACGTTTTAAATCAAACCACAAATTACATGTAAACTTTCATTGGGTTAGTAATATATTTATTTGAGGAATTATTCTCTTTGGAAAGTATCATAGCTGTAAATTGACAAATTTATTATTAATAGCAATATGTTGAGGAATAGCAATGAAGTTTTAAATTCCAACGTGAGATTGGGAATTATGATTTAAATATTTCAGTGTGTGTAGCCAATCTGAGCAGGGATTCACATCATTAACAAAACCACATCAACAATTCTGCTGCTACAGAAACTCTCACATTGTTAAGCGATAAGAGTAGAATTATCGGGTTTGTTCTATCGACCTTTCTAAGTTTCACATCATCACCTCGGCATTAAGTTTGCGTGCTTTAATTGATGAAATAACTAGGAAAAAGATCCACACAGCTTCCCAAAGTAAATATCATTTAACATCCTCGATTTTCTCTATTCATTTGCATCTATCGTTATTTTTCTTTGCTAAAGTAAAGCAAAGAGTGTTATCTCAGTGTGAGTTGCCAAGACGAAATTTTTAACAAAGAAAAAAAAAATAGTAAATTTTGTTTAAAATTCTTCAACTTTATTCATTTTGAAATAAATTTGAATTATTCAATCGATTCGAAGTTATATATTACTGATATTATTCATATACTTCACATAGTAAGAAAGTTATATTATTTTATGCTATAATTTTAAATATAACTACTGTCTATTCAGTCCATAATTCAATTTAAAATTATTTGAATATTTATTTACGAATTGAAATTTATAAAAAGCAATATTTATTTCATAAATAATATTTTAAAATAATTTTTATAGCAATAAACTTTAATATAATAATAAATGACATTTGTTTGAGGTATAAATGTTCGAATAAATATTTATATTTTAAGAAGTGTGTGTTAAAAAATACGATCAATTTTTTATTCAAATATTTAATAACATTTTATTTATGTATTTATTTATTATATGAATCATAAAAAATGTGAAATGAACTGCACGGTAACCATCAACTTTATTTGTGTTTAGAATGAAAAGTAAATAAACAATTTTATGGCAATATTTCTTAAATCGTCTTTAGAATCATTTGGCTAAAGTACTTTTTGTAAACATATAATAAATAACCTTTATATGATAAACTTTCGTTTGATAATATAACTCATCCGATGTATTCTTAATGCTAAAAGAGAAATAACATATATCCAATAAATCTTATTCGTTTTCTTTAAAGAACGAAAGATTTATTTGAAAGATGAACAACTGACAAGGAACTGCTCTATGATCATCATTTTTTAATCGAGTAGTGTCGACGGAATAGTGAATTGTCATGTCCGTTTATATGAGAAATGATATGAATATCCATCATGTACTGATATATCATCATCATCACCATCATGGTCATCATCAATAAATCAATATAAGTTCATTTCAATGGAACCAGAACAAAATACAACTGTCGAATTTTTGTTACTCGTAATGGATCTTTCTTGCGTGTCCTATCGAATATTTAGGAGACATTCTTGTTCTAACGTTAGCTCTATATGAAAACATAAAATTACTTACATATAAAATAGTAAAACAAGATAAACCATTTATTTTATTTGAGAATTTTATTATTTTTTCTGTTTCTGCAGAAAAATCATTAAATAATTTTTATTTTTTAAATATCTTCTTTAATTATTTAGTTACAATATAACACCTTTTATCTAAGTATTCACTAATGCTCTTTACAGTTAGTGATTTGTTATACATAGCTAATCTTTTCATACAACTTATTCTGTCTGACTAATATAAATTCACAAACTGTTAGTAATGAATTTATATCATAATCATTGATGATAGTTCAAATAATTGTAAAATCAGTCTCAATAATTGTTAAATTCAATTAAATCTTAAACAAAGATCAGTCAACCATCTATGGTATTGTACTTCCTGTTCACAGGAATGTAACATTAGTAATGGACAAACAGCTTATCCATTGATATAATTAACTGACCATTCTATTCGTCCTTACAGTCAATTGAAACTATTCACTATCTGCAGCCTATTTTGAAGCAAAGAAAGTAAATCTATTCACATTCAACAATTTCAGAACTTCGGAATTCGATGTCTGTTATCAAAACTTTAGCACATTCAGAAATCAGTAATTTACATCGATATCATTGACTGTATATTGCTTTATCTCTCACTGAAGACCAAATCATGAAAAAAGTTTCATAAAAATGATCAGAATATTATATATATATTGATCATAAATGTGAAATTTCTCAAGGAATACATATATAAGATGATATCAGAGCTATGGAAAGTTAATTTTCTAGTATATTAGTTTCTAAGTTATCAAAATATCCAAACCATCTGAACAATGATAGATTTTACTATTTTTCATAATTTGCCATGCTACATGTTTCAAATCTAGTTTCTGGAGTGATTGAGTCAAATTTATATTGAAAAAATTCATTTTATTTATGAAATAAAAGTAGAATATCTTCGAGTATTAATCTAGAGGTATACATGAATTACCAGACTCCAATCATTGTCGAAGTAATTACAACATATGAAGCGAACAAAATGGCTTGGAAAAGGTAAAAGTAAAACACAATATTCACTTAAAGATCAATAATAATAATTTCGAATTAAAATTAATGTATTTATCGTTAAGTACCACTTAATGGTAATGAATTCCACTTTAAGTTTTTTCCTACAAGTTAAGCGAAAGAAGAGATATAAATCACGAAAACATCTCTATTACAGAAACAATACAAGCTACTATTTCGTCATGTAATGTGTTGTTTTAGGGATGTGACATCTCTATCAAAATACAATGACATGTCTTTTGTATTGTATTGAGCAGGAATGAAAAAGCAATAGCTTTACCTCTCAGCAGTCACATCCAGATGTTCTTGTGACTTTATTAGTTAAACTGTATTGAAGAACAACCACAATATCATTTTATAACGAAATGCAATGACAACCTTGAAAACTCACGAGAATCGATAAAAGCTTTTATAGATTTTTAAAGTTTATTTTGTATCAAAATTTAAGTCTATAAATAGGACTTACTTCGCACCGCTTCTTTTTATTGAAAAATTTCGCTCAGCATAACATCAAGGGACTTGCTGTCAGATGCAGCGTTTTCTGAATCTTTACTTCAAACCTGAATGGAAAAAAAATCTTGAAAAGTGAGTAAAAAGCAGATTGAAAGAAATTTAAAAATCAATTTAATTAAGGAAATAAATCAGTAGAAGTTACATTAAATATCATGTTTACATCTTTCGTTTGTATAAGATTGGAACACATTTATACGGTTTATTTCATAACATGTGTAATGATACGATAAATTTAATTGCTCTCTGAAGAACGGAAATAATATTAAATGAAATTAATTACAGTAAAAGTCAATTAAATAACTTTATACATTAATTTCTTTTATATTTGTTATTTGAATTGCTTCAAACGGTTAGAAGTCTAATTCATCAATATTGATTTATCATTCAGCTTTAACATTAATCTGATAAATATCTGATCTTTATGTGGGCTCTTCTGAGATAATGCTAAAGTCTGTAAAATCTTTATCTTAAGTGGTATTTTTGTATATGCATAAAACTCGTAAAGATATAGGTTTATCATTTATTAACTTAAACACATTGTTAATAATGAAATCGGCTTTCATTCACTGACCTGAATAGATGCGGTAATGCATAGTAAAATCAACAACACTATAGAAATATGTCAGTATACTGAGAACATCAAAATCGACTAGTTCTGGATACGTTATGGTGTAATAAATATTGGATAAAGCTGTCGCATTAACTGTTACTGTTTCACTGCGATATGTCCTTATCCCGTTGCTAGCTAGTCTCAGAGGAAGGATGAACCAGATACATTCTCCTGTCTGTGGTGATCTTTAGGGCTTGTGTATATGTTTCAAAGTCCAACACAATTGAATTTTTCGCACGCTTGCAATACATCTAAGTGACGTAACGAAATCCTACAGGTCATTATGAGTCTTACAATTCTGAGTCACGTCTAAATATATTAGGGACACTTCTATCTCGTCTTCGCAAAGATAAAATCCTCATTTTCTAACTTAAACTATGACATTATATATATATATATATACAGTACATCCATATAAACATAAAATATTAGCTAGCAGAATGAAAGGTTTAAATTTGAATGACTTTTGAAGCTTTCAAATTTTATATAAAATCATTTATCTAATGTTTTTTATAAGAATAATTAATTCACAATGAAAATCTCTTATTTAAAATATTAAAAATGTTGTTTTTACAAGAAAATTCTTGAATAATACTAGTAAACTTTTGTTTTCTTTATACTTCATATATTGTCTACACTAAAAATACATACACACACACACATATATATATGTGTATATATCATGAGGAAATTTTATGAAGTGTATTACCTGAATTTTTATTTCCTTTTATTTTATAACATTTCGCGAACTTAAAAACAAGCATAAATAACCAAATATGAAGAGTAAAATTGATGTACTGAAAAAGATATTAAAAATTTAAAGTTTTTCGGTAATTTAACCAACACGTTTCTAACCGAATGTGATTTAACGAATGGAATTATTAAATAAAAAAAATGGTCTTTACATAATACTTAATGATGACGTTGAAAGAGACTTAATAAATAAAAAATTTAAATTTAAAAATATTTTGAGTCGACTTTTTTATATTAAACAAAAATTTCAATTGTAGAATTTCTTCGGATGGCAATTTTATGAAAATTAATTTGAAGACATAGTCTGTCCAAAATTGGTAACCACCATTTTTTCCAGAATACAAACATTTGATGACCTGACCTTTCTTTTTAGGCTGTTTGGCCGTCAAGTTTAAAAACATTTTTTTTTAAAAAAAAAGACAATAAAATATCCAATTAAAATTGCAAAGTTAAAATTGGAACTGGCGGATCTTACAGACATCGTTTTTCTTTTCATCCTTACCATTCAAATCCTTAATACAAATTAGATCTTAATTTTGTACTCTTTTATTTATAATTTGAGAGTTATCATTTTAATGAAATTTATTCTTCTTAATTATTATTAATTTAAAATTTATATTTAATATATCTAATCCTTAATTAAATTCTTAAAAAATATTTTTAATATCATAATAAAATTCAATTTACAATAATTATAGAATATTATATATCGACAATAGTTAAATGGTGTTGAGAAAAATTGCTATTTTCTATAATAATAATAAGAAAACAATGCAATGTTAAAATAATAACACTGATTTATTTAAACTGATACGGCAGTTCCTTATAGAAAAAAACTGTTTCACTTAATGATCATTTATAATACATTATATTTAAACAACAGAAAAATAAAATTATTCTGTAATAACTTACTTACATGTATATAAATATTATTATATATTTACAGTATACATATTATCATGTACAATACAGTACAGTATATGTAAATGCTACTTATGTAGTATTCTGTTTTTAAATTATGATATTGCCTGCATGTTTATAGCCTATATTTCATACAAATGATAATTCTTATTGAATAACAAGTTTGTTATTTAGAAATAATATAAAAATCTTTATATAAAAATTTATAAAAACTGCATTATTACAGTAAATTACACATTTAAATATATAACTTAGTTCATTAGTATTGTAAAAATAATTTTGAACTTTTAAAATGAAAAATTACACCAAATTTGTTCATCTAAATTTAAATAAAGTACAATATTATTTAATATTTGTTATTTATGTATTAATTCTAAATTTAAAATGTCCATATATTTGAAATGATTTGATTTATTAGTCAATAATTAATAAAGTTCTTATCTAAAACTATCATTTTTGATATAATATCCCTTGCAAAATTTTTCGCAAACTTTAATAATGTATTCAAGTATTTACGATTTTCCTATAAAGTTATAAATTCTTACTTCTAGAAAATTTAACCATTTAATGATAAAGTTTCCAACAACTTTGCAAAACTTTACTCATTCACAAATTATGCCACTATATTAAAATTATTATTTTATCTCCAAACTTTAAATAGA
>NW_019386084.1:54739-94067 GCF_000671375.1 Centruroides sculpturatus
GATTTTATATACTTTAATTATACTTTTTTAATTTAAAATAATATTAATATATATTTATTTATTTTATTTCATTTTAATTTATCATTATTTAATTAGTTTCTATTACTGAAATGACACCTTCATTCATCATTTATCATAACATTTGCATGATTTTTGCAATAAATACTGAAAACAACAGCAATCGTCTCAGATATTTTTGCAGGCTAATATTAATCACATCATTAATTTAAACATAATTAGTTTTATCAAATGAGAGTGATATGTATAGACAAATTTGATAGCACCTATAATATTATCCTCTTACACCAAGTTAAAATTTATGTAATTACGTAATTGCATTTGATGTTCGGATAGTTTCCGAACGTGATACCTTATTGCTATGATTTGAAAATTAATTTTGGTTCTGTACCAAGATAGATTTGCAATTTAATTTCATTAAATATATCTGTTACGTATTTTGTAATGATATTTAACCGTTACCAGATGTTTCGTATATTTTGATGCTGTATAAATGGTCTTAATCATTAGATAAATTCTTTGCTTATAGCACTAATTGATGTCAATTAGTCTAAATAACTAACTACTGGAGATTGTTTGTCAATTAATACAAAGATACAATTTCCTGAAACATTTTCGTTAAATTATGTTTCACTTTTCTTTTTGTGTAAAACAATTAAAGAAAAAATTTTTTAAAAAATGTCATCGGATACATTTATTAGGCATCGATCTGATTGAAGTAAGCAAAAAATTAATTGAAAATTGTATAAAAATAAATAAAGTAGAGTCTATTTATAAACGATTTTAAAGATATTCTCTTTCTGATTAAGTACATTCGACAAACTTAAATCGGTTTAATTTTCTTTTGTTCCAAATTATAAATAAATTCTCAACATGATTTCAATTGAAAGGACGTAAAATTAAAAAAACAAAATGCATTTTGCATCCATAAACTTTGCAAAGTTTAAAATAATTTATGAGAAAATTAAACTAGTAACGTGAATTACATATTTATAATTTTGCTTCATGAATATTTTCTTAAGTTATAATATTCTTTAAATAAAACTTTATTCAACTCTTTATTTATGTTTTCACATAAAAGAAATTATTATATTATTTTGTTTGTGTTACAGATATTATTAGTAATATAAACTCATTTCTTATTTCTGTTTGTGTTTATTTTATGTATTCAGAAGATTTTATTTATAATTTACAACATAGTGAAGGTAAATTAATGGATTATATCAATATTTACAGGCAAAATGTTATGAATAAATTATAGAAAGTACTTGGATTTCATATACTTTTAAAAATTCTAAGGAAAAATGTTAAGATTTTAGGCAAGTGCTTGTGGCTAGATCATAAATAGTATATTCGTCAAATTCCAAAAAGATGGAATAAATAATGAATTTTTGTTTTAGTAGTAGTTTGTATATGTCATATAAATATGCATTTATCTTTTAAAATGTACTTCTAGAAATAAGAAAGAAAAATAATATAATATTATATAAAACTCGAGTTTTTTAAAATTAATGATAATATAAATCAATGTAGTCAATACTTATAAAATATTTTATTAATTATTCATAAAATTAGCTTTATATTTTTATACAAAGAATAATGGTAACAATAATATATTTGGGATTTGTATAAAAATCAGTGCTTATTTTATAAATCCAAAAATATTTTTCTCTCATTTTTAAGGATTACATATCAAATGCGTACTTAAAGTAAAAATAGATTTTTATTTGAAATCTTAAACGAAATGCATTTTGAAATTTTTTCTCTGAAATTCCTCTTCAGTTCGTTTATCCATATTTAAAACATTAAAAAAATACCTAAAATGCTTTTCCGTTAAGATTTCTCGAACAATGTTGTCTTTTATTTAAAATATGCATTCCACAGTTTGATCTAGGAAAAAAACAAGAAAATTACCTTCGGATGCAGTGTACAAAATAGTAATTAAGGAATTTTTTAAACAATAATTGAACATAGTAGAATCTTTTTATATTTAAACCATTTCAAGAATTTCAAACGAGAAGATTATTGCTTGTCATAAAATTAATTAAAATTATTTAAGTCAAATAAAAATTATGCGTTTCTTGAACACTTTAAGAATTCAAGATATTAACTCTAAATTTTTAATAAGAATTTTAAATATATTTTATACGAACCACTTAATTTTATGACAAGAAACGAGAAAATGATTCTAGTAATTCAATATTTAAAAAGTTGGTACTCATTTACAATTTCCATTTACTGTTTTAAAATTTTATTTAGATAATAATTATTTTATTTTTTTAAATAAATATTTGAAGTCTTTTATATTCCTTTCTATAAACTTTATCTTATATTTTTCGTATTTTAAAATTTTAATAATGTGAAAATATTTTTGCAAATATACTCTGCGTCTATTATTTTATATCGCATTATTTTATTAATTTTGATGTTATATTAGAACCAAAGTAAATAAACAGAGTTTTTCTTATTTTATAATGAAATGTCATATCTTCGTGATCATTTTACCGTACTAACCATACAGGGGTGAAGGGAAAGTGTAAAAAAAGATGATCTTAAGAAGTCATGGACACTTGATATCATGGTCGAAGATCGGCGATTTCTTTGAGTCTCCATCAACTATGAGCACACTCCGTAGTGTGCTCTTATGTGATGGAGACCCATAAAGAAAAATCCACAGCGTGTCAAAATTTGTCAGAGGTCTATAGTTTTGATAAGTAGCCCTATATTTTGCCTATCTATCATTTTTAGAAAGAAATATCTTGCTAAACAAATATATTCGCATCTAATTTACAGTACTTTTATCACATTACTTTATATATTGAAGTATTATTAGAAGTAAAAAGTACAAGTAAAATACAAGTAAAAATATAGTTTGAAGTTAATTAATTGTTAGTTGTAACAAACAACTTGATTTATAATACAGAAAAATTGATATTAATCCCAATTCAAAACAACATTTTAAAATTATGTTATTAATTCAAATTACTGAAATAAAACATTTAAATAATTTTATTTACTTTCATTAATATACTAATTACATTGAATATGAACTTTACTCAAATATTTACGAAATAACTATTAATGATCTAATAGAACTTAATAATTAGTAATATTTTATCTTAATAATATTTAAATCATTTCATATATTAATGATTATTACTCTTTTCATATAACAGTACTTTTAATTAATCTAAATTATTAATATTTTCAGCAATATATATTACATATCATAATTATTGTAATCGAAATTACATTTCGAATTATTATTTACCTGTATTAAGTAGAATTTCAGTCGAAATACTAAATGAATTCATTACATCTGCATTAACAATATTAATACAATATAATTAATACAATATAATTGAAATATTTCTATAAATAATAAAATACTTTCAATTTTCTTGCATTCATTTTACAGTGTATTGTAAACAAGTACTTTCAATTTTTTTTTGAAGAATCATCATCAGATTCAAAATATACGGTATTATTTATATGGCTAGCTCGTATGAATTATACTATATTTTAATCTGAAGATTATATTTCAAAATAAATAAAGTACATGTTACCAACAGAGAACGAATGCTAGAAAATTGAAAGTATTTATTATTTATTAAATGTAAGAATAACAAGTGGGAAGTATTAACAATACAATAGATATCTGTAGATATATGTTATTAACTTTATAATAAATTTATATTCTGTTTAATTAATCAATATTTTAGTAAAATAAATTTACAAATTTAGTTACAAATTTAGCAATAAAAAAATAACAAATAAAAATATTTTACTAATTTAAAATGTAAATATAATATCTCTTTTCTTTACAGAATATAATTAAATGTTTTTCTTGTTCTTTTCATTTTTTGTTATTAAAATATGTTTTCTTTAAATTCATATTTTTTATTAATAAATTAAAATTAATATAAAATTCCATTTAACTTAACTTATATATGCTATTTTTTATCATCCCATTTTAATTTTGTATTCTTTTGAAATAAAATTTTGTTTATTATACTGAAAAGATAGCTAAATTCAGCATGTCATCAGTTAACTGAACTATATTATAATAAACCATCGATCACGCAATGATCTAGATACTTCTACTTCATCATATGTTTAAGAACTTGGATCATAAATAATACAGTATATTATAAGAAGCAAATTATATACATATTCATTACTGAGGCATTTACGTTTATATTAATATAAATATATGTTATTTTTGTTCATACGTCATTTTAATGAAAATTCATCTGAAAATTTAATTATTTTCTTATTCAGTATAGAAAAAGTAAATACATTTCTGACAAAATTTATACTGATATAGCCTGTAATAGGCTATAAATATTTGTTTCTTATGTATACTATATTTTATTAACTAAATTGAAAAATGAAACTGATTTATATATAATAGCTGATGTAGATAAGGAATAACCATTAAGTTGAAATCACAATTCTATTATTAAACTGCATACAAGCGTTATGAATTTTAATTATATCATTAAATCAATGTTCTATTAACTTTTATCAATATTCGATAAACAGAGAACTAATTTATCATCTAAAATTTCTTATTGGTTCATTATAATACTAGACAAAATATAATTTCCTAACGTTGAGAAAAATATGTATTCTTTAATCTATCTATAACTCATATATGGAAATGTGTTTAAATCACTAAGGGCAAGTTTCTCGAAATTTGGCAGAACGTAGAAACAAAAGGAAAATAGAATATTTAATTTTAACACGTAAAAGAGTTAACCATCATTTACTGTAGCAGTATATAATCTAATAATTTTCGTAAAAAGAAAGTTCGAGATAATATTAAATATCACGTGTAAACCTGTTGCTGATAAATTGTTGAGCATTTAATTAAATTTCTTTTTAGGAAAGAATTTATTGATAAAAATTGTGATTTCACAATAAATAATGTTCATCTTTACAAAATTATGAATGTAAACAATTTATAAAGCAAATGTTAATTGAAAATTATTGTTTTTTGTTTCGTTATCTTATATAATTATTGTACATATCTTCAATACATTATTTTTACAATATAACTAACATTTATGCGATTAATTTCTCAATAAAGATTTTATTCGATAGAAAAACAATGAATTAATGTAATTGAATAATTTTTATTATTTCCGTTATTATTGAAGAAGAAAATACTACATAGATATTATCTCACATTAAAAAATTTTTTTTATTACTAAGAGTATGAGATCTCTACTGAAATCTCTATTTCAAATCATTATCAAAGAAATACACTGTCCGGAAAATATGTTGTTTGTTTTAAAAATAAAAACGCGTATTTACACTTGATGAAAATATAAAAATATAATACGTAAATTACAGAAATCTAATTATTATAAAACACTATAAATCAAGTTATAAACTCTTCATTCTAATACCAAGTATCGTCATAATCATGTTAATTTTTAGCTAACATCAAAAGTTTCATATGTATATGTTATGATGATATTAATATCTTTATGATTTTACTGTATTTCAGGGAAAAAATTTTAGTTCTTGGTATTTTTAGTATACCCCAGTAATGGTACTTAATATATGAACCGAATAAATGAATAATTAAAAAATTTATATTTATTTCATAATTAAAACTTTATGAAAACGGACATAATACTTTAAATCGAATTAACTACTTGTATTTGATCGTAAACATAGGATCAAGATAACATAGGTGTTAGTTGCTATAATCTCCTAAGTTAAAGTTTTTTATTATTTACATTTTTTCACTGCATTGTTTAACCTTATCCTTGATACGTTTTCTTGTTATTTGGTAGGCCTATATAAAATTCGATGCACGAAGAGTATCGAATTTTATATACAATAAATAATAGGTTCATAAATTTTAACTTTATGTTTAATAATTTGGTTTTATTACACAAGTCTAGTTTATTTATGAAATTTCGTTTTTGAGTTTTTTATTTTACGTAAATTTGATTACCATTTAGAATTTGTTAATAATTTATAAAAAATAATAGTATTAATCGCGATTTAGTAAACAAATCTTTACCATAATTTTGAACCGTGAATTTTGATTAAACACATACTGTATATATTTAAATATTCTGTACATACCTCTCAGAATTAAATGTACAGTATATATCTTTGATTATATAAAATAATGAAATTTTGCAGTTAGTTTAAGGACTGCTTAGAAACACGTAAAATTTGAAATATTTAAGAAACTTATACTTAAGTAAATAATAAAAAAAATCCTTTCTTGTTTAATCTATCTGCTAGAATCTTAGAGATCATTCTACTTCAAAAGTGCAATAAATAGTATAAATTAATTTGTTGCACTTCCAAAAGTAGGGAGATCTATTTGAGTATGAGCCAACCATGTAACTCGTTTGACGAATGACTGTGTCAAAATTGGATAACGGATGTTACATATCTCTAAATTTCAGTCTTCCATAAGCTTGATAGATTGAGTAGACATCTTTAACGACCTAACCTTACAGGATTCCAGGTGATGGAGGAATGAGCCATCAAATGAGAATTCTGTACTCAATTATTTGATACCACATTCCATGGAAGTTTGATATTCATTGAAATTGAAAGTTCCATTAACTTCATTAAGGATAAGAACAATTTAACTATTTTTATAAAATTTCATTTTCTAAAAATAAGACTCTAATTTATATGTCACCAATTTAAAGTATCCTTTTCTTCATAAATGCATGTACTGTTTTCATAAAACGATCCTCTTTGTCGTTCTCGATGTCATTTGCATACCAAAGACATTTTATGTTAACATCAAAATTGGTTCGAAAACTCCTTTGGTGCATTACTAGCCAGATGTTTTGAAAGATCCGAAAGGTGAAAGAAGAAAAACGAGGGACTAATGGGCTCTTTCCCAAGGAGATCCCCCATTCATTTCCTATAGATTGGCTGATTTATTCTTTCTAACAACTAAAAGCAGGTTTAAAGTAAAGCAAGTGTAACAGATTTATGAATCATTCAGCTATTTTATTTTGTATCACTGGATTTTAAATTTATATTATTATATATTTTTCTTGTATTTATCAGTAATATTTTATATAATTCCTTAAATTTGAATAAAATATTATCATCAGGAATTAGTACCATAAATATTTAATTTATAATTGTTTTAAAGTGAAAAAAATATGATGATAAAATGTTAAATAATTATTACAGATTTATCTTATATTAAAAATTAGTAAATACAATTACGAAATATAATTAATATCTTCAGAACAGTTTAAATTTAAGCACTTCCATTACAATAATTAAACATTACAAAACATGCTTATTTCATAAATATAATTTACTTCTAACTTTTACTGGCATAGAATAAATTATAAAAAAATTAATTGAATAAAAATCTAAAATAACATCTACCTGTTATTAAACTGAACTTTCATCGTAGAATTAAATATTGAATCATTCCTTAATAAGATAAACATCGATAGAGGTATATCAAAAAAGTGAATTTTATGTCTTACTATGTTTCTCCGTTTAAGATTTTGTATATTTTAAAAGAAAATGAATTTTAAAATATCTTTATTAAAATTTTTTCCTAATCGATCAGTTCCCAAGAACTAGAATGAACTGTACACTTAGTTTTTTTTTTTTTTATTAANAGAGTAAGGAAAAGAAATTGGCAAATAATCATTAATGTAATTAGTCCCAAGGAATTGCAAATTCTGTTTAGAGAGTGGAAAAAAAAAAAGATAATAGACATCATTTATGATATCCTAATAGTGTTTACTTTCCATTCATTTTATCCTTTTCTTCCTTTTACAAATAATTATTATTTATTTATTTTTTGGCTAGAGCAAAAAGAGAAAAAAAATGGAAGCCAATTATTATTTGCTAAATTTATCGAAAAATTATATAAATAATAATAATACAATACTCCATCAATCCGTTTATCAGAAATTAAGTAACTTGGCTTATATATATATATTTTTTTTTACTTTTCGCATTATATTTAAATTTGCTTTTCTTTTAATGTATGCATTTCTTTTATAGAAGGCCCACCAGTAACTGAGTGGATAAAACCACTGAACACTGGTAGCTGATTCCAAATTCATGTCTAATCAATGGGATAGCAAAATGGAGTTTACCAAATTTTCTTTACAAGTCTAACACCTTAATAGGGACTAGTTTCTCATGAAAAAGTCCTCCCGTGAGGGACCCACCTTCGTGGATCGACCATGTGTTGAGTTATCTCATTTCAATCATCATTCCAATCCAATCACTTTTTTGTAGATAGTCTTGATTATTTGGTTTAAAAAATTTTTATTATAATTTTTAAGCTGGCGAAACAAATAAAAACAGATTAATTCTAATAATAATAGATTACCCTCCAGCTTATACTTAACTTTCAATAGGAATTTAAATCGTTTAATGATCAATTTGAAAAATTATTTACAAAAAATTCCATTCATAATACATAAACTTAGGGCAATAGATATTTAATTTTTGAAATTATTTACGCTTGATTTCGTATATTCGACATTATTTTATTTCCTACTTACTTTTTTCTATTGACTCTTCACAATCGCGTGCAAGTTAATTGAGCATCAATCTCTAAGTCTAAAGAAATATCTGACAACATTTTTCTATAAATTTTTCATTTTCTTATTAATATTTGATAAAGGAGTTCAATTGCCTTGTAACAAATTTTAGAATTCCAAAAAAGAAACTAATTTTTTTTTAAATCTGATTTATTGCTTTAAATTATAAATTGATAATAACACTGAAATGCATTTTCTTGATTGTATTTTTATGTTTTTTATAGCTTTTATAATTTATTAATAGCATTTTTATTAAAATACATCAATTCTTTTTTTAAGTCATAAAATTTGGCTCTTTAACTGATAAAAAGAAATTATTTTTAATTTATAATAAACGCATACTATTATATATTTTTTATTATTTTAATTATGCTACAGACTTTAATTAATAAAAATAATTTTATTAATATATAGAATAAAAATGTGTAAATTAAGTTAAGTGAAGAAATTTTCTGGTTTCTTGCTAATTATTTTTAATATTTTTTTCTTTTTATTTTTGAAGACTAACAGCACTTTGTAAGACCTCAAACATTATACTGACTTTATCTACTTTTCCATAATTTCTGATTAAAAAAGAAATATTGTCTTAAAAAATTAAGGTAAAGTTTTCCTTAGTTTACTTGATAACGTGTGTTTACTAAAATTAATTCTGTCCTATTTAATTATTTAATATGCCTGCATTCTAAAAATGCATAAAACACTACAAAGTTAAATATGCACAAATGTAATATTTATTTTCCGATATTGAATAGAAAATACAAAATTTTGATTTATAAACAATAAACAAAAACAACATATATTTAATAAAGTTTTCTTAAGGGAGAAAAGTTTCGATATGATAATACAATCTTACATATGTTCTGTGCAGAATTCATTTTAATACATTACAAAACGTTAACTTATTTGATTATGAAAATTTCTTTTGTGTGTTTTCAATTTAAAATATATAATTTTATTAAGATACGAATATAAATATAGAGCTTTTCACCATTCGAATAATCGCATTCTGCTGCGAATTTTAAAAGAAATTTTATTTTAAACAAAATAACTGAAGATATCTTGTTAACTTTAATACATACAAAATTTAACAATTTTCTATTTTTATTTCCTTTTTTTTTAACTTAGTGACTAAATCAAACTTTTTATTACTTTATCTAATAACATTTTCCCCCATAATCTTTTATTCGTGTCTTATATTTATTTACATAATCAAGTTTCGAAGATCAAAATTCTTAAAATTTAATGAGTATTATTTTATACATTAAATAGAACACATTCCTAATTTAATAATTATTATAAATATGAATAAAATTTAAATTATGAAATAAATGCTATTTTTAAAATAAGCCAATTTTTTTCTTAAATTTAATTGTTACTATTTTAAATAAATACAAAATAAACGGTTACTTCATACTATTATATTATAACATTATTGAAAATAAACTTGTTTTTAAATGAGAATTTTACAGTACATGTTCACACTATAACTTATTTAATTAGGACAGTAAATTAGTATTATTTAACATATTTATATCATATAATACAGGTAAATATATGCAAATTTTTGTATCTGAAGTTAAGAATCTAAATATAAAAGAAAGTAAATGATAATTATAATTCTTTTTAACTTTACTTTTTAGTTTAAAATATCAGCCTTTAAAAAATTTAATATTTTTGTATTCAAAAATATTCATATGTATAATTTTCCTAAATTCAATGCTATTATATTTTATCATAAAAACCCAATGTTGTAAAGTATAAAAGCGTATCTTTTATGTAAATAGGTTAAGATTCTATGATATAAAATATTTTTTTAACAACAAAAAGAAATTTTCTTTTGAATTATTAATATATTTATAAAAGCAGAAATATTGCATTTGATTTTACATTTGGTATAACATTATAATATTTTTTTATCACAAAAAATATTTCAAAATATGGTTAATTTTTTATTTTTATTTTATGTTTTTTTTAGCTGTTTATACAACGTTAAATTAACAACAGAATATTTTGCAAATATGTTTATAATTTCCAATTCAAATCTTTATATCACATAATTTAAAATAAATAATCTTACTCATAAAATATGCTACACTAACTTATAAATAAATAAATAAATAAAAACAAATAACGATATTATAAAACATAAAAAAAATTGAAAGGCATATAAATAATAAACATTCATTATTTTAAAACTAAAAAAATTACTAATTAAATGTTTAACTTCTGTTTACTTTAATCATTAATTTGTTTTAATTGAATATTTGAAACAACTGTTGAAAATTCTGGCTAATGCATGAATATATTTATACTTAAAAAAATCAAATAAAATTAATTTGTTTACTTTTTTTTATCTAAAAATAATAAAAGTTATAAAATTATTTATATATTAAAATTAAAAATAAAGTGAATTGCAAATGTCATAAAACTGATATTGACATTTAATTAAAGTGTTTTGAAGTATTTTATAATTATTTAGTATAATTTTTCTCTATTTATCTGTATTTTATTTGATTTTTAATAAATAAATTTTTTAGAATTAAAAGCTGTCAATGATTTTTATTTTTTATTAAGTAAAATTTAATAAAAATCGAATTTTGAATGTATACTAAAACTAAATTTTGTAAACAAACTGTAATTTTTATTAGAATCTACATATTAAAATCATTTATTACATATTTATAGATAAACTAAACAACTGACTTGTATTTTTAAGAATTTTATGAATATTTTTCATTTAAATTTTTTAAAATAATAAATCGATTATAAAATTTATAAATTAGTATAAATGAAAACATCTAATTTTCTTTAAACATTTCTGTAAACAAACCTTCCATTAATAGTTCGAGTATGTACTTTTTGTAAATCAAAATTATTAATACGTAAGTTTGCGCAGTATTCAGATTGTAAAACTTATTTAAATTACGTTGCATAGTAAATTAATTTCAAGAAGCTCTGTCAACAAAGGATAATAAGAGATAGTTGTTTAGTTTCTTAAATTAACTAGTTTTTTTATCTTTAAAATTAATCTGATGAACGTGTTGAAAGGTGAACCGATTATTACCAACACAGAATTTGTTATATAACTAGTTACCCTGTGTTTAGTATTTGACATTGTGAAATCAAGAATGTTTATAAAATGAGGAGCGATGGAAATAAGATTATTAAACGTAATGATAAATGAAAATTTTTTTCAATAAGGCAGTATAATTTGTATGTAGACTTTGAAGATAGGTGTTCAATAGAATTAAATACGCGAGAAAAATTCATATTCTAATTACAAACAAATTTCTCAAGCGAATTGAGATAATTGAATTTAAAGGTAAATAGTTTGTTTGGAAGAGAAAATAGAAGGATTTTCGATGTATTGAAGGATGAGACAAACGAATGAAGACTCAGATCGGAAATACGAATCAACTGAGACTAAAAAACTAATCTGCTAAAGAAAGAAAGCTATAATAAACTTTATTGTTCACAATTTTTGAGTATAGTCGGACTCCATAAGAAAATCTTGATTTTAATACTTCCAATAAGACGTAAGATTTAATAATGAATTTTCGCTTGTGTAAAATGCGAATAATTAAATTTATTATCCTTAATTTAATAAATATTATTAATACATGGATTTGAGCCATATCACAGAAAATCTCGAATCTAACTATATTTTGAATTGGAATCATTTCATAGCGAGAACCGAGATTATATTGATATTAAAAAGATCAGTGACCAGTAAGTTAGCCATTTTCTTTCATTTTCATATATCTTCCTTATAATTAGAAAATACTTCAATATTATTTTTATCTTCGCTGATTTACTTTGTAAAGAACAACTTTCTACTTTCAATAGTCAGAAATTCTTTGTAGTGTAACAAAAATTCTTGCGAGATTTCACTGGTCTAACTAAAATTTCTTATTCGTATTTCAAATTTCAAAAATTCTGCTGTTTTTACAATATTCAATTTCAGAAAAGAGAATTTGTATTCGCATTCTAAAAGAGATTTTAGCAAGCATTCTGGAAGAAATAGCATTACACATTGTGTCAGAATGCATAAAATCTGGGCGAAATTTCATAACAATGTAATTGATTTTATGGAATGGAATAAGTACTTGTTGATTGAATCAAAATTTAATTATATTATAGTAATTGAGATAAATCGAAATGTTTTTTTAATGTAATGAAAGTTTTCATTACACAATTTTAAAATTTTCCAAATAATAATTTATTTTTATTTTGAGATAATTTTGTATATTATGCAATTCAGTATAAACCTTTATTATTATACGAATACACATCGAAAATAAACATCGAAGTTATAAATTTAATATTTCAATTTCATTTAAAAATTATCTACTATTAATTAGAAAATTTTTTTCAGTGTTTTGAGACTGACACATCACACAAACGGACGTTTGTTTAGGAAACAATTGATCCCCATTGATTTTTACGGAATTTTGATGGCGTAGGAATTTTGAATTGTCGGAATTTCGATCGTGTAGGGATTTTGAACGTCGGTATACTGATTGTCGAGATTTTGATCGGATTCCTGTTGAAAATTATGCTAGCAAACATATTGACATTGTTAGATAACATAAAAATGCTAGCAAACACATTAATGTGACTGAATTGGAGATTGAAAAATTGAACATTAAATTTTTATGTATATAAATAAATATTTCCAAAAAAATTCATTTTTTTATTTTCTGAGTTAACTAATGTACTGCCAGCTACTACAGACAAAAGACGATTTTGAGTGAAGAAACGATATTCATCAAAAATAACATTGTTCATAATTTTACCTTATTAATATTTTAGTCTTTTATGAAATCTCAATTTTTGATGTGTACCTTTTATCCAGCATCACGCAATACTCCCACATATAAACTGTACGGATAATATAAATCTGCCCATTTTATGCGAGCTACAATAGAATCGGCCAGCATAAGTGAAGAATGGGGAAGGAAAACCAACCCTGAACTATCCATGATAAATTGTGAGAGTCTAGATCGAATTCGGACGGATCTTTTACAACGATAAGAGATGATGCTTTACCGCGCAGCATCTGACAGACACGCTTGTAAAGAAATATCTCAGAAAAACATACACAATCAGATCTTAGCAGATTTTTTTGTAAATCTGATATATTCTTACATACATACTCTCTATATATTATCATGATAATAATATTAGTTAGTATTCATAAATTGCGTTGTTATATCGAGAACAGATCAAAAAGTTAAGAAACACTAAACATTTAAAAACTAGATTTAAATTATTCAGGTAAAATCTACCATTACGGATTTATTATGTAGACACGTTGTTTTTTCCGAATGATAATTTTCATAAAAATTATTTGCCTATCAGTGTTCGAGTAAATAAAATCACTCCTAGTTGATTGTTTGGGATTTGATTCTTACCAACGTGCTATCCTCATGGAATTTTGCAAGTTTTTCTACTAACATCTAAATAATGTTCAGTTTCCCATAGAAAGTCCCCCTGGAAGGCATTCCTCCTTGGCAGATCGCCCATGTGTGTTGTTGCCTTATCCCAGTGGAACCTAAATTTTTCGATTTGCTGTCCAAACTGCGCATAAATCATAAGAATACGGGCCAAAAATATTTTGTATATTCCATATATACTATAAGTCGGTCTATTCCTATCATGAGGGATGCAAATATGTTTGTGGGCCAGAACTGAAGTTTGGACACCAGCACTTCATCACATCAATTCATAAAAATTATTAAACCTGGAAAAACTATTTATTCTTAATTTTTAATTACTTGAAATATATAGTTAAGGAAAAATAATGTGTAAATGCAATTAACTAAGTACAGTACTTTATCGAAGTTTTATATAAATTTCGGATATATTTAAATTTTATAATAAAAAGCAAGACATTTGAAAATATTCAGAAATAATAGTGATAATATCAATTAACTTTACTTTCAATAGTCTGAAATGAAAAAAAAACCTACAATTTCCTTATTTAATATTCTTTTATTTGGTTCTCTATTGAAATTGTTAAAAAAAAACTTTTGTAATTCGAAATTATAACTGTCATAATTGCCACAAATTTCCTGTGATATTTTTTCTTCCATTTTATTTACCAGTTCTAACAAGTCGGTAATGAAAGTCATCAATTTTTAGTGGGTCATAGCATAAAAATAGTCCATTTTCTTGTACATAAATTAATTGAAACTAAAAACTTACTCGTATTTTAAATATAACGTTAATCAGTTTACCGATAAAATTTTACGGATTGTTCTAAGAAAAAAGTTGAGTTCGAACATGGAAAAACACTTTTCTCAAATAGACAGTGGTTGTATAGAATGGATATAGAATATATTAGTAAATAATGCATCAGTACACAATACTATCAATAGATAAACAATTATTGCAAAGGTAACTTTGTTTGACACAGAAAACAGACTATTACACTGACCATTAAACATTTGATGAATAGGCAAAAAAAGCATAAAAGTTAAACTATACAAAATCATGAATAGAAAGGCCCAGAGGTCTGTAAAACTTTATTCTTAAATTTTCTTCCAAATTATTTTTTGGAACAAAAATAACCTACATAATAACAATAACAACATCAGGCTTCGATTTTGTCGACATTTTGATCATGTAGGGATTTTGACCTGTCGAGCTTTCAGTTTTCTCAAGATTTTGCGCGTCGAGATTCTGATCGTGTAAGGATTGGGACCTGTCGGGATTTTCATAGTGTCAGGCTTTCGATCTTGTCGGAATTTTGACCTTCAGGAATTTTGAACCAAATCCACTTTATCTTTAATAATAATAGAATGAAGACCTACAGATTGAATCAGATATGCTTCTATGTGCATAAAGGTCAGATGATCAAGTTTCTTAACGCTCATTATTCAGCTCAAATTATTAAAATATTATTCAAATTATTCATGTGTACATTTAATTAAACCATTTTTTTGTACATACATTCAATTATAATTTTCTTTTCTCTCGGGCCCCTAGGCTTAAATCTAATTTTCTTTTCTCTCGGGACCCTAGGCTTAAACCTAATGGTTAATCAGCTGTTGTGATAAAAAAGTCAAATATATTATATTTCAAATCAAAATTGTTTTCTATGTAAACAAAATAAACAATTATAATTTTAATAACTCTAGAAGTTAATGATAGCAATTATAAGAAGAAATTTTTATACAACTTGGAATATAGCCTGAAATCAGAACATATTCATTAATAAAAAATATAGTAGACGAAAGAAATAACGAATAATTGGATAGTTATAATTATTTATAAATTATGTAATACGAACCAATATTAAAAGTAATAATATTTCCAGATAAAGAAGAAACCATAATGCAACCGAAAACAGAAGTACTGTGTTTGTTTGCATTTTTCCTTTTTCTATTACTCACAAACACAACTAATAGTTACAATATGATATTTTAATAAATATCTAAAACCTTAGAATTGTTGTCAGTTTTTATAAATTTCAAGATTAGGCATTTTATTTAAGAATTATCTAATAATCCAACATACATTACAATATTTTCCTATCATTGTAAGAGAATATTTCGATTTTTTTAAAAGCAATGAAATTTTTGTTAAATGATATAATTTAATATGATTTATACTATAGAAACTATAATTTAAGAAAATATCTGTATCAAAATTATGAAATTATTACATCCATCGTCAATTTTTAAATCTTTAATTTATTTTGAATGTGTTCAAGGGGAATCTTTTACTTATTCTGATTACACGAATATATAATATGCGAACCAAAAGTAAATTTAACTGAACCACATATACATTTAACACACGTTAATTTAAAATATCTGTATAATCGTGAAATAACGAACATTGGAGAAAGATTGCATGAAAATTGTCCATTAGAGAATTTTTGTATTACAAAGTTATTTTTGTTGCTAGTAAATTATAATTTCCTTTTTAATGCGTATTTAAAATAACTGTTTTCTTAATATTTTCAGAAAAATTTTATTATTATAAATTAGTTTTAAATTTATCACTCTTATTTTATCACTCTGTATGCTTTCAAATTACCCATTAAGTTACAACCAAATTATTATTATTTTTATTTTTTCATCAAATAAAATGTAATCAGTTATAGTTTGATACAAATGAATTAAATATACTACAAAATACAATGCTTTAATTATATTAATAATATCTATATTTTTATATGTTAGTTATTCTATTATATATAACATTATTTTATATATAACTATAATTTAATGTAATATTGTCGACTTTGAAGAAATTAGTAAACATCACTAATAAAAGAATATGTTCTATATTTTTCTGTCTAATATTCTTCATTCTAAAATTTATTTTTAGTCAATAATTCATCTTTAATTTCAAAATTCTGAAGTATTTAGTTGAAAACCTTTCTAATATTTAATGTTGTTTTACTAATATTTTTGTTTATACAAAACTTGTTTACTTGAAATCACTTCGTAACTAAAATTCAAATATACAAATAAATAATATCTGTAGTAATAAACAAAAAATAATAACAAATATACCCCAATTCCTAACCAATATTGTGTACAGTTGAAAATATGATAATTGAAATGCAGAAACTATAATATGAGCTAAACAACTAAAGAAAGTATTAAATGCCAATTTATTTTATTATGTAATTTTGTTTTCAGTCCGTATGAAATTTTTCAGCTTTTATACTAAATTTATGAATAATGTGAGCTCATAAATTATATTTACTAGAAAAATAATTATTAAAATTTAACAAATACAATATTTTATTATAATTACTTTCAGAAAAATATTATTTCGAATGTGTTAAAGCTTATTCTAAATTTTTATAACTGTAAATAATGTACTAAAACTCTTTATTTTCAAATTTTCATTTATAATGATAAGAAATAAATCAAATTAAATAAATAAAATTAAAGTTCTGTTTATACGTAAAAAACATCAATAATTAGAAAAATAAATTACAAAGTATTCTAAATTCTAGCCACATTACATATCATTAAGTTTTATTTATTTCTTTTGAATTTTAAATGGCAATTTTTCAACAGTAAAAGAAACAATTCTTTGAATAATATGTTATCCAGTGAATAACTGTTTCTCTCAATTTAATTGCGTAGAGAACACAAGGAGAGGAATTTAATTTACTCTGAGACAGTACGAGTAATGAGGAAAGGAAGATCAGAATAAAAAAAAATTAAAAAATGTTTCGGCGTGTTGTGCATAGGTCTGACAGTTTTATCTAAGATACACATTACTCTGTTGTTAATCGATTTCATTCCTCATTATGCATATCTAAATTTCATACTCCGGTTAAGAAACTTCAATCACTTGTATTAGTTTTATCTTAGTTTTGAAGCACTCGAGACAAAAATACAAAACAAAAAAAATTGTGTACACAAAAATATAATAAAGTCAAATCACTTTGTTTCGTTTCCGATAGAAAATTTTATAAGTTTTTAAAGAAAATAAGCCAAATATATAGTTCATACCATATCAACTTTTATATAAGGTTACTATTTTATTCTTTATTGCGTTTTAATTGAAGTTGAAAACTATTTATTTCATATAAATTTTGTATTGGAAATAATTATATTTTTTATTGATGAAATGTTTCGATTTATTTCAGAAAATATTCTTAGTTATTTCTAAATAGGAATGTCAATAGCAATATAAGCATGCATTGTTATCGACAAAAGCTTGCTGGCTTAGAAATATCGTTCAACGGACGTAAGCTACCAAAATACGAAATCTACAAGCTAATCGCGACAGCAATTCTGAGATAAAATTCGATTTTCAGACAATTTTGTTGTACAAGTGCTACTCTTCCAATTTCCTGTGTCAAGTTTACGAAAAGCGACAAATAAAATGCTCCTTGCTCTAAAACTCTTAAAGCTTTTGTCAGGTGTCTTCAATCAGAAAATGTTTCTGTGTTTGCCATTTATCTTATAAATGTATTATTTGTATAGTTTTATAGTGGTATTGAATTTTTTTATTTACTGTAGTTTCATAAAAATATAAATTCAATTGGATTTTAATATAAACTTTACAATTAAATTTTAAGAAAATACTACATTTAGGTATATTACATTTTAAAAATTGTATTAAATTGTCATACATACAAAATGTTTTAAAATTTATTTTAATTTATTAAAATATTTATTTATAATTTCTATTTGTATTTATTAAGTTAAGCTTATGTAATTATACTAAACGGATTTTCATAATTATACAATTACACAAACAACTCTATACTCTAAACATATTATTAAATACAAGTGGAGGTAGGTTAGTATACGTTCTATGATATAATTATTACTTACTATAATGTTGTTATTGTGTGTACTCAAAATAACATCTTTACTAACATTATGTGGCTAAATAATAAATGTTGGTGAGAATCTTCTGATGTAATAACATAAGACTAATACTTTATTACGGAGTTATATTTCATTATAATAATATTTTTACTACGTCCGTAAATAATTTTTTATTATTGTCAATATAACTAGAGATTACTAACTTCAGGGGAAGGATTTAGAATGATAAATCAATATTATAAAATTAAATTTTTTGAAATTTTTATTAGTTTGTCAATAAAAATTTTTATTAAAAATAATTGTTCGAATGTAACTTGTAATTTTTTCAGTTTATATAATAATTTTAAATTAATTGCATATTTTTATGAACAAATGAGTGTAAAAATTTATTATTTATATAATAAATTTAATTATCATTCTGTTTACTTAATTAATGATGCTGTTTTAAATGTTATTTTGATTTAGTTAGGAGACTGTCATATACTACTACAGTAATAAATATTCTTTCTCTCTCTCTCACATAAAAATCCCTATTAAAAACATAAATACAGTAACATTCATGCCACAAACGTGATTCAGATCCGCAATATGTCAAAAAAGAAACAATATCTTAATAAATTGTGTCGTTAAACTAGCAGCAAACTTTGTTAAGGCATTATAATTTTTATATTATTTTATTTTTCATATTAGGAATAAAGAGGTGTATTTTTTGTATTCGTGTACTTTTAATACGTTTTCGTGATTCATTTCAGCCAATTTTTTTTCGGAATTAAACATTACTTTCTTAATCTAAATTTCAAGTTTTGGAGGATTTAAAGCCTTAAAATGTCATTTATATGTTATGATACTTTACGTTGAAGCATAACTACATACACTATGTTCTGAATATAGATTCTATAGTTCTAAAACATTCAAAAACAGAAAAAAGTGTTCAATTTTTGCATACTTGAATCATACTTTTTAAATCCTTGACCCGATAGAAGAGATAATTTCCTTATTACAATTTTTTTGAATCAATATAATTTATTTTCTTTCATATCATAAGTGCACATACGAAATCATGCCTTTTACACCATAATTCTCCTAAAAGCAGTAAATTGAAAAAAAAATCATTCTAACATATAAGCTTTCAACGATATCAAATTTGTGGATATAGATTGAATTGTTCCGTCGCAAAGGTATATTTGCAAACTGTCATCCTCTTTATAGTAAATTATAACAAAATTGCATAGATGATTCCATCAGTATGTATTAAGCCTGTGTATATAAATTAGCATATTTATATATTTACGTCTGTTATATTTATCTATATGTATCTTAAAATTACTCAAATTTATATATATTAGAATATCATATTAAATGCAATTTTACCGCTAAAAATCATAAACATGATCCTTTCTTATAAATTTACAATTAAAATGCAACTCATTAATGATACAATATGTGTCGTGTTCGTTTTTTAAGATAAAAAGTTAATTTATTAAATTATAAATGTCAACATTAATTAAAGAGAATGTTTGTTGGATAATTAACTGAAACTTGAAATTTTAAGCTAAAATAAACTAATCAGATTACACATTTGACCTCTAACTTTGCAGAATAACTTTCACTAGAATATTCATATTAGATATTAACTAATCCGGGCCATTCACTTTAACACTTGAATTCTGGCTCTAGTCCAAAATAATTTTTATATTTAATGTAAGAATATTTATATATCAAGATCAGCAGTTAGATAATTTACCTATTCATCAATCGAAATAATAAAATTGTTATCGCTCTAAATTTTATTTAAATGTATACTATTAAATATGCTTTTATAAAATATAATACGGCAAAAATAAAACGATTATTTCGTAAATATTCTTAAGTAATTTATCATTATTTTAATCAGCAATTGTAAATGGGAAAATAACAAGAAAAAATGTAAATACTTTCTTTCATCATTCAAATTAATGTCAATAATAATTTTAGGTTTAATACTTAATTATTTATTGAAAATATACCACAAAATATCAGTAGAAACAATAACATAGATTTTATAATATATTTTATAATTTGTCATTTCTTTCTTGATATAAAAATTACGTAAATTAATACTACTAATACTTCATTATCCAAGTTAAGTAACTAAATAGATTGAAATGCTATATTTTATTGAATATAATTTCTCGAAAGTGAAATATTTCTAACATCTAGGTTTTGCATTTAGTTAATCACAAAGTTTATTGATTGGAACACGATACAAACTTTAAAAAAGGAATTCGAACTGTAAACATCAATATTGATTGAATATACGAAGGAAAATGAAAAAGAACTCCCCTAGAATTCATAAGTGAATATAATATGCATTTATATTGTATGTGTAAATTTTAGTTTGAATTTTTTATATACTTCAAAAACGGCATGAAAGTTAATTTTTAAAAAGAATTTTTTTTCTTGTTTTACAGATTTTTATTAAATTTATTATGAAAAAAGTTTAATTTTTATAAATTAAATTTAAAAACTTTAACCAAATTTATCAAAAATAATTTAATTAATATATATATATTGATTTTAGCTTGTGAAAAATTTATAATGTTTCATAATATATATGTACACATATGCTTCACATTTTTATCGATTATTGATAGGGATAATTTTTTATTAAAATCATTTAGAAAAAGTTAATACAATATGTACTACAGATCGAATTCTTTTCTTCTCGTTATGTCTAACATGATAATAAAAGGAATTTTTCTCTTCGAAGAGAAACATCTAAGAAATTTATCCGTTAAAGTTAATAGGTCGGAAAATCCAATTACGAAAGATTCTTGTAATTTAAAAGTTAATTTTCTCTGGCTTCGGAAATTAATACCTTCTAGGATTATGATGTATGAAAATACAGTCAGTGATATGGGATCTATGAGAGATTACAGATGGGATCGATCATTAATGCAGTATATTGTCTAACTAGTTTGAATATGTAAGAGATGCCACTTTATTTTTATGCATTATGTCCTATATGCATTTATTTGACCGATTATTAATTACATCCAATTTCAACTTAACCAAATATTCTATTTTCATGAATTATTTAAAACATATAAGGTTAAAAAGTATAAAATCTATCTAATTGTAATTGATACCATGAAAGCTGTCAAGTAATGAATTAAGAATATCTTATCGAAACTTATTTTATTTTCATCTAAAGTGCATTTTAAATATAATTTTTTTCAGCATACAATCTTTAATTTTATAGAAATTATATAAAGTTTGTATCTTTTACAAGATTCGATATGAAAATAATTAAAATAACAATATACAGTTTATCATAATTGGACAGATTAAAAATGTATCAAAAGTACTTTCAATTAAATCTCTTCGACTTCACGAATTTATAAGAAGAAACTCTAAATTGTTATTTTCTCAAAATATTAATGTTTTTGGTTGAATAATATAAAATCAGAAAATAAATATAATGTTTTAAAAGTTTCAAATGAACAATTATTATGCAAGATGTTGTCGTTATATTAGTAATTTTTAAAGTTTTCATAGAGAAATTATGAGAATATACTGATTTTTTGCTGTAATTTATAAAGAAACCTAGATCTATACAAAAATGCAAAAATGTTTTACCTCCCTGAAGTAGATGTAGTTATATTTTTTTGTAAAGAACACTTAATACTTAATTTCTTAATTTCTAAATTTGAATAATATACAGATTTTTCTGCGAATGAGAATTTCGATATTAAATTATCATTAAAAACCAATTACAATAATAATCTTTGTTAAATCTAAAGATTTTTTCATCAACATTTATTTATAGAAAAGCATTAATGAAGAAATAGTGTGTTTATTCTTGATATTCAAATATACTTTATCGCCATTACTAGCTGTAACAATTAAAAAAAACTGATATTCATAATTTAGGTTAAAATGTCAAAAATAAAAATATGTAGCATATAAATTAGATAAACTCTGATTAAAAGTCTTATTAAATATGCGTCGAATAATTATTTAAATANCACAGTAACATATATATATATATATATATATATATATATTTAGAATTAGAGAGAGTAAGGAAAAGAAATTGGCAAATAATCATTAATGTAATTAGTCCCAAGGAATTGCAAATTCTGTTTAGAGAGTGGAAAAAAAAAAAGATAATAGACATCATTTATGATATCCTAATAGTGTTTACTTTCCATTCATTTTATCCTTTTCTTCCTTTTACAAATAATTATTATTTATTTATTTTTTGGCTAGAGCAAAAAGAGAAAAAAAATGGAAGCCAATTATTATTTGCTAAATTTATCGAAAAATTATATAAATAATAATAATACAATACTCCATCAATCCGTTTATCAGAAATTAAGTAACTTGGCTTATATATATATATTTTTTTTTACTTTTCGCATTATATTTAAATTTGCTTTTCTTTTAATGTATGCATTTCTTTTATAGAAGGCCCACCAGTAACTGAGTGGATAAAACCACTGAACACTGGTAGCTGATTCCAAATTCATGTCTAATCAATGGGATAGCAAAATGGAGTTTACCAAATTTTCTTTACAAGTCTAACACCTTAATAGGGACTAGTTTCTCATGAAAAAGTCCTCCCGTGAGGGACCCACCTTCGTGGATCGACCATGTGTTGAGTTATCTCATTTCAATCATCATTCCAATCCAATCACTTTTTTGTAGATAGTCTTGATTATTTGGTTTAAAAAATTTTTATTATAATTTTTAAGCTGGCGAAACAAATAAAAACAGATTAATTCTAATAATAATAGATTACCCTCCAGCTTATACTTAACTTTCAATAGGAATTTAAATCGTTTAATGATCAATTTGAAAAATTATTTACAAAAAATTCCATTCATAATACATAAACTTAGGGCAATAGATATTTAATTTTTGAAATTATTTACGCTTGATTTCGTATATTCGACATTATTTTATTTCCTACTTACTTTTTTCTATTGACTCTTCACAATCGCGTGCAAGTTAATTGAGCATCAATCTCTAAGTCTAAAGAAATATCTGACAACATTTTTCTATAAATTTTTCATTTTCTTATTAATATTTGATAAAGGAGTTCAATTGCCTTGTAACAAATTTTAGAATTCCAAAAAAGAAACTAATTTTTTTTTAAATCTGATTTATTGCTTTAAATTATAAATTGATAATAACACTGAAATGCATTTTCTTGATTGTATTTTTATGTTTTTTATAGCTTTTATAATTTATTGATAGCATTTTTATTAAAATACATCAATTCTTTTTTTAAGTCATAAAATTTGGCTCTTTAACTGATAAAAAGAAATTATTTTTAATTTATAATAAACGCATACTATTATATATTTTTTATTATTTTAATTATGCTACAGACTTTAATTAATAAAAATAATTTTATTAATATATAGAATTAAAATGTGTAAATTAAGTTAAGTGAAGAAATTTTCTGGTTTCTTGCTAATTATTTTTAATATTTTTTTCTTTTTATTTTTGAAGACTAACAGCACTTTGTAAGACCTCAAACATTATACTGACTTTATCTACTTTTCCATAATTTCTGATTAAAAAAGAAATATTGTCTTAAAAAATTAAGGTAAAGTTTTCCTTAGTTTACTTGATAACGTGTGTTTACTAAAATTAATTCTGTCCTATTTAATTATTTAATATGCCTGCATTCTAAAAATGCATAAAACACTACAAAGTTAAATATGCACAAATGTAATATTTATTTTCCGATATTGAATAGAAAATACAAAATTTTGATTTATAAACAATAAACAAAAACAACATATATTTAATAAAGTTTTCTTAAGGGAGAAAAGTTTCGATATGATAATACAATCTTACATATGTTCTGTGCAGAATTCATTTTAATACATTACAAAACGTTAACTTATTTGATTATGAAAATTTCTTTTGTGTGTTTTCAATTTAAAATATATAATTTTATTAAGATACGAATATAAATATAGAGCTTTTCACCATTCGAATAATCGCATTCTGCTGCGAATTTTAAAAGAAATTTTATTTTAAACAAAATAACTGAAGATATCTTGTTAACTTTAATACATACAAAATTTAACAATTTTCTATTTTTATTTCCTTTTTTTTTAACTTAGTGACTAAATCAAACTTTTTATTACTTTATCTAATAACATTTTCCCCCATAATCTTTTATTCGTGTCTTATATTTATTTACATAATCAAGTTTCGAAGATCAAAATTCTTAAAATTTAATGAGTATTATTTTATACATTAAATAGAACACATTCCTAATTTAATAATTATTATAAATATGAATAAAATTTAAATNATTTTTTTTTTTTACATCAAATTATATAATAGGTTCTTGGCGTAGAATCAGAATGGGTAAATCAAAAAAATCCAAAGGAAGAAAGATGAGAAGACTCGTTAATCGAACATAATATAAATTTTGTTGACGTAAGTAAATAGTATAAACAAAATTTATCAATAATAACATTAATAAAGATAAGGCGGTATTACTTATTTTGAACAATTATAAAAGTACAATAATGAAAACTTTTTTCAGTTTATGTTTCTATACATTTTTAAGAATTATAAATTTGATTTGATTTCATAATTAATTATTTTTCTTGCTGTTATACGCTAAAATAAGCGAATTATTTGGTTTAAAAACGTTTTTGAAAGATGTAGAAGTATACAATAAATTTTTGAAACGGTAACAACGGTAAAAGTAAATTAAAGTAATAACAGGAAATCTTAAGTAAATGTCACAAATATTTAAACTTCGAATTATTTAAAATTTAATATTATATCTGCAACTAAACAAAGTGAAAAGAAACAACGAAAAAAAAAATTTGTTCAATGTACTAACATAACATGAAAGAACAGAAAATAATTGTAAATAACTTTGTGGAAACAAAAAACATAAACTATGAACTAGATAAAAATATAGGGAAAAACATTGTTTTGTGTACTTAATGAATAGCAACCACCACAGCTATATCTTCAGGATGACCATGACATAAAGGTGGTTGCCGTAAGCGAAATTCCACTTGCTTCGTTTGAAAATTTTAGAAAAAAAATGTTTACGAAGTGAATCAATTTTTGGAAATATAGACATGCGATTTATTTGAGTCAAAGATTTAGTGAGTTGCGTTTTAGCGAAGTTTTATTGTATATTTTTAATTGGCATTCCTAGAAGTGATTAACTTTATGAATGTTATGATTCCTAAAACTGATGATTAAAGTTTAAATTTTATTATATTTTATTAATTTTTCAAAGGTTATAAATATTAATATTACAGTCTAAAGTTTAAACGCTTTCTTTTTTCATTTAATTTCATCTCATATAAAAATAAAATGTAAATTTATACTTCATATATTCAATTATATTTCCCGTTAATTTACCAAATGAATCTTAATGCAAAATGTTTATAATTTCATTTCAAAGATTAAAAAAAAATTCTTGTGTTTCTATAATTTAAAAAGAAATGAATTGTTAAATTAATGTCGATAATTACAAATTTTAGATTAAATATTTTGTCATTTTCAAACATAGAAATTTATAAAAAGGATATCACTAAACAAGTTTTCAAAATGTCGTCGAATGCACTACGTTATTACTGTATGTGTGACTCTCCTTTTCAATTTATAATAATTAAAAATTTATCAATTTTTTTGAATTATTAACTTGATTTTATTTCGTTTTAATTCTTAATTNACAAAGTATTCTAAATTCTAGCCACATTACATATCATTAAGTTTTATTTATTTCTTTTGAATTTTAAATGGCAATTTTTCAACAGTAAAAGAAACAATTCTTTGAATAATATGTTATCCAGTGAATAACTGTTTCTCTCAATTTAATTGCGTAGAGAACACAAGGAGAGGAATTTAATTTACTCTGAGACAGTACGAGTAATGAGGAAAGGAAGATCAGAATAAAAAAAAATTAAAAAATGTTTCGGCGTGTTGTGCATAGGTCTGACAGTTTTATCTAAGATACACATTACTCTGTTGTTAATCGATTTCATTCCTCATTATGCATATCTAAATTTCATACTCCGGTTAAGAAACTTCAATCACTTGTATTAGTTTTATCTTAGTTTTGAAGCACTCGAGACAAAAATACAAAACAAAAAAAATTGTGTACACAAAAATATAATAAAGTCAAATCACTTTGTTTCGTTTCCGATAGAAAATTTTATAAGTTTTTAAAGAAAATAAGCCAAATATATAGTTCATACCATATCAACTTTTATATAAGGTTACTATTTTATTCTTTATTGCGTTTTAATTGAAGTTGAAAACTATTTATTTCATATAAATTTTGTTTTGGAAATAATTATATTTTTTATTGATGAAATGTTTCGATTTATTTCAGAAAATATTCTTAGTTATTTCTAAATAGGAATGTCAATAGCAATATAAGCATGCATTGTTATCGACAAAAGCTTGCTGGCTTAGAAATATCGTTCAACGGACGTAAGCTACCAAAATACGAAATCTACAAGCTAATCGCGACAGCAATTCTGAGATAAAATTCGATTTTCAGACAATTTTGTTGTACAAGTGCTACTCTTCCAATTTCCTGTGTCAAGTTTACGAAAAGCGACAAATAAAATGCTCCTTGCTCTAAAACTCTTAAAGCTTTTGTCAGGTGTCTTCAATCAGAAAATGTTTCTGTGTTTGCCATTTATCTTATAAATGTATTATTTGTATAGTTTTATAGTGGTATTGAATTTTTTTATTTACTGTAGTTTCATAAAAATATAAATTCAATTGGATTTTAATATAAACTTTACAATTAAATTTTAAGAAAATACTACATTTAGGTATATTACATTTTAAAAATTGTATTAAATTGTCATACATACAAAATGTTTTAAAATTTATTTTAATTTATTAAAATATTTATTTATAATTTCTATTTGTATTTATTAAGTTAAGCTTATGTAATTATACTAAACGGATTTTCATAATTATACAATTACACAAACAACTCTATACTCTAAACATATTATTAAATACAAGTGGAGGTAGGATAGTATACGTTCTATGATATAATTATTACTTACTATAATGTTGTTATTGTGTGTACTCAAAATAACATCTTTACTAACATTATGTGGCTAAATAATAAATGTTGGTGAGAATCTTCTGATGTAATAACATAAGACTAATACTTTATTACGGAGTTATATTTCATTATAATAATATTTTTACTACGTCCGTAAATAATTTTTTATTATATAAAAAAAAAGAAACTACGAATATTAAATGTATTTTCAGAAAATTATCATGTAAAAAAATAATGTGATGACAGCATTAAATAGAATTTAGAAATCATTAAAGTTCATAATTTTAATTATAGTTGATTAAAACTGAGAATTTCAATCAATGACAAACTTGTCAATTTATAGGAAAAAAATTATTCAGAAATTAACTTACCGTCATATAGAAAAGAAATCTTCAGAACAAGTCTTCTTTAAACACCTGTAGTTTCTTAATTAGCCTTTGTTGTTGTAATTAAGCATCTAATTAGTGTTATAAACTCCTTGTCATTTAATGTTCTGTACTTTAAGCATTGGTTTCTTTATTCTATTTGACATTTTGGATCACTTATCAAATAACGTTCTCTTAATGTCTGCTTTAATACCTAATAAAAACTGAGGGGAAAGTTCAATTATAGTTAAACTATAAAATTACATTGACACATTCGATACAAGTCATATACGTTAATTAAAGTATTATCTAATTATTAATATCTCTAAGGATTGTAAAAGGCGAGATAACAGCTAATATAAAATACCAATTATGATATGATGAAAATTTACTATCTTGCTTTATATACCATGCTTCTATCTTTAGAAATTTCATTAGAAAAACAATTATACCTGAACTTTTATATTTTAAAAAATTTAACTTAAAATTATTTTAAACCTATTTTAATCTGTTTAAATGAAAACTCATTTAATTCATCACAAAAGAAAGCTAAACATTTCAAACCAATTAAAAGAGATTATTCTAGCAAAAGTTAGGAAATAAGGTCTATTGCACTCAACTTGATGTCAAAAACAATCTAAAAAATCGCTTTCAATCTACTAAACAATTTCCAACCATCTACCTTTAATGTAATGGGGAATAGATGGTGAGAACTGATATACCACACTAAAGTAATCAGTCAACTCAATATAATATAGGCCTTACATTAAGTATAATAATAGTAAGCTAAATGTTTTAATATCAATAAGTTAACGTGTATAATAATTAAAACGTTTAATATAAAAAAAATGTCTAACACATTTCTGAAATTTGGTTGATGACCTCCGTATTTGTCGTTTAGTTGAAGGTAGGAGTTTGGATGGAAACTTGGCCACTCTCATTACTGTCAGATATTGATCTGCGGAAATCAATGACTGTACTGCACCATCTATACAGCTGTGTATCAAAAATTTAATACTAAGCCGATTTTAAAATTTTCATTTTTTAAAAATACCATATTTGAACTTGAAGAAAACATAGTTTTGTTGTAAAAATACAGTCAAAAAATTGTTTATATATTAACATTATATAATAGTAGATTATACAATGTCAAACGAGAGAACTGACATTAAAAAATTATATGTATTAGCGAATTATTAATTACATTGTTATGAGGAAATTCAATTAATTTTGTTCGTTTATCAAGGGAAATTTATAAATAATTAGTTAAATTAATAATAAATGTATGTTTTAGTCAAATAAAACTAATAATAATCTTATAAAAGTGAAGAATTGTTATTGTAGATTATGATTAAAAGAAAATTGCATGTCTACAAATATTACAATAAATTAATTATATTTTATTAATTACACTTACTTTAACAATTTTAAATATAATAAATACAATATATTTAATGATAACAATTGATTACAGTCGACCCCCCTATAACAGTGTTGATTATTCCGTTTTATATGAATTCCATGTTGTACGAGTCACTTAGATTTTACAAATACGTGAGCCATTCACAGTCCGGCACACGTATTTGTAAAATATAAGTGACTCGTACAACATGGAATTCATATAAAACAGTGTTATAGGGGGATCGACTGTACTAATATATTTTCATAATAAAATTTATAATTTTACTGCTTCAAAATTGAATTATCTTGCCAAGTTTTAAATGTAACAGAAAACATAACTGTGAAAGTAAAATATTAAAATCTAGATTCTTTTAGGATTGTTTTCTAAATAAAAGCAGATCTATCAAAAATCTAATTGTTATTCTAATTAAGAATGATGTAAAAAATGAAAACCAGGAAATTAATTAGATAAAACTAATTAATTAGTAGCATAATAATACATTGATTAACAGAAATAATAAAAATTTTAATTAAAGATTAATTCATTTAAAATTTTAGTTATTTGGAACACAAAACAGTATTAATACTAAATGTAAATTTATAATAATGAAAAATGGAATTTTCATTTCAAAAAATAAGATTAAATGTTGTACCAATCAATCAAAAATTTATTATACAAATAAACAATCCATTCTTGGTTAAGTTAAATGTTATATAAATTAAATCTTGATATAAATAACACTGGCGTGTTATCATTTTTCCTAACAGAAATAAATTCAGATAAATAATATTTTTTTTATATTCGCGTAAATTTAGTAATAGATAACGTCAATAGTATCTATTTTCCATATATAAATTATATCAAAATGCTCTTATACAAGTTTAGACTTATTTAAAATTGCAGTGTTTTATATATTTATATCATATCATAATTCAATGCAATTTTGGAAACTTGTAAACAAACTTTTGCCACTATTATGAATTGAAGTAGATTAGAAAATTTATAAAACTATAAAATATTAAATATTCTGCTGAGACAGTTCTTTTAGATATTGTACAATCTATCAAAGTAATTGTTTGAAATAAATTTCGAGAACTAAATAACAATAAAGCAAACATCTTCGAGTTAGCTAAGGTTACCAAACAAAGACATCTTCAGAATAAATGTTTTTCTTGTAGAATTTCCGATAAGATCGTAGTTGTCATATGTCTTTTTCAATTGAAAAAATGATCGTTACTTCTGTAACGACATTTGAAGTGTCTTTTGTGAAAGTTTACCCATTCTGTATTTACAATTACCTTTAGTAACAATTCTTCGAATATTAAAATAGCTTGTATAAAGTTTATTGTGCGTATTGAATATTCACTTGAATAAACCATTTAAAATGAATATAATATAGTATTAAAAATAATGATCATTAAAACAATACTTATTATTTATAATAGCAATCAATCTGTAACTAAATTACCTGCCATTAAATTTATAATAAAAATAAAAAATATGTATACAAGTTTTCTTTCATTTATATATTAGAAAATTTCATGATTACGAAGAATTTAAATAATTTATTGTAAATGAGTTTAATGATTCGTTAAATAAAATTTTAGTTTTTAGTTTAACATAATTTTTAAAAATTATTACTTTAATATTTTTGAAATTATAATCATAATCTATCTTTGATAATGTGGTACCAATAAAAATGATTATATGAATATATTTTAAAAGATAATGCAAATTATAACAACTTTTAATGTTTAATTTAATTATATAAAAATTTTAATATTTTTCAAGTCAAAATATTTAATTTATTTCACTTATTATATAATTTAATTTGTCATCACTAAATTTCCTTTCAAAGAAGCAGAAAAATAACAGAAGGAATATTGCATTTTTATACATTTTTAGATTATTTTTTATTTCAATTTTTCCACATTGAATATATATATATATTAATAATTTGATAAAAGTTTCATAATTTCAGCTCTTTCGGGTTACATCTTTAAATACAAGACAATATTGCTGATCCACATATATTAATTTTCGAAACACGTATCGAATATAAATCTATATTAAATTTGCTATATTTCTTTAATAATATAAAATTGCTTAACTAAAGAGAGATACCTTTCTGCTTCAACAGTTGAATGCTTGGAATGTGTATGAATGACCAAATATGGTTGTCTGGAAAACATCAATTTTCTCTCTGCCACAGAAGAATTCGTGTTATCTTTATTCTTAATTCTAGATAAATTATTTTATAAACCTAATTCGAATAAATAATTGATTAAAAATAAAAATTATCATCATTAATAGTTTCAAAAACTATTAATTAAAATTATTATAATATTTATAATTAAAATGTGTTTTCATAATCAACATCTTCTAATTTCTTGAGTATAAATTTTATAATTTAAATTACAATTTTTATTTTTAAAATTACTTTATTATTATTATGATTATTATTACTACTAACTTGTAACATAATATTTAAGTAATAATTTAAATAACTAATTGTAATCAAATTGTTAATAAATTCATTCAATTTATGTAAATCGACAAAAACCTAATGATATATAAATTATAATATAATCAACAATATAAAAAGTTTTTTAATTAAAATTTTTCTTAAATTGTCGTTATTCTGATGAGTTGTTCAAATCAAGTCGTTTTCCTTTCATTTTCTCTATATCATTAAAATAAANCTCTTGCCACTATTATGAATTGAAGTAGATTAGAAAATTTATAAAACTATAAAATATTAAATATTCTGCTGAGACAGTTCTTTTAGATATTGTACAATCTATCAAAGTAATTGTTTGAAATAAATTTCGAGAACTAAATAACAATAAAGCAAACATCTTCGAGTTAGCTAAGGTTACCAAACAAAGACATCTTCAGAATAAATGTTTTTCTTGTAGAATTTCCGATAAGATCGTAGTTGTCATATGTCTTTTTCAATTGAAAAAATGATCGTTACTTCTGTAACGACATTTGAAGTGTCTTTTGTGAAAGTTTACCCATTCTGTATTTACAATTACCTTTAGTAACAATTCTTCGAATATTAAAATAGCTTGTATAAAGTTTATTGTGCGTATTGAATATTCACTTGAATAAACCATTTAAAATGAATATAATATAGTATNTTTATTTTCTTTCATATTCTATATTCAAAAGATTTCTTTTTGAAGTTGTAGTATCGAAAATCTGCTCTCTTAAAATGTAATTTTATACCTGAATTCAAGTGTACCATATTTTATTTTAGTTGCAATTTACTCAACATAGTTTGCGTCAATGTGCAAAGCATCATTACGCAAGAATTATGTTATTGCGGCTTTGATCCATTGCGTAACTGCTGCGAGCACTTCATCAATGCTTCCAAAACTGTTCTCCACACATGAAATTGTTTAATGGTGTAAAAAGATGGATATCTGACAGTGAATAGTCACAGATAAACAGAACAATTCTGTTCATGATTTCTGTCTAACTCAATGTTCTAGAGAGGAAATTGATATTTTGAAATTATGGGGTCAGAATAATAATATTTTCACTGGATTATTCGTGTTTTAAAATAGCTTACAACTGTAGAATAAATAGCATACAAATGTTTATAGCAACTAAACATATTTATTTTATTTTTATAGACATAACGTATACTTTAAATAAATTCAAATTATTTGAAAACACACATTATTTTTAATTGCAAATTGACACCATAGCAATGTTTATATATTAATATTCAAAGTTTAGAAAAGTTATTAATATTTAAAATTTTATATATATATATATATTTTAAATTATATACAAAATATACTTTTATCTTTAGATACGAATAAATTATTAATTAAATTTATATAGTTAAATTGGCTTTCAAACGACAATAAAATTATAAAACAATTAAACATTTTAATTACAAAATAAGAAAATATCAAATATTAATAATGTTCTAAAATAACATAATTTAATATTAATTAGAATTCAAAATAAGCGGTCGGTTAAAATAAACTTTTCTGTTTTAAATTAGTTTCTCTAAGTAAATTTGACATTCACATCTAATTAATAGTTGTAATTAGATGNATGAGCAGGAGGTCCCGATTAACTATATACGAACTTACGGTTTGATCCAGAAGTCACGTCATTTCAATTGTAAAACTCCCCCAGGTACGATTCTGCTGTTATCGGGAAAAGTATGATGTACAGGGGCAAGACGTTACTAATTTGAGATCGAGAGCATATATTTTAAATTAAATAAAATAGGAATATGATTAAAAATTGCAGCAGGGCATTGTGACAATGTCACAATAATTTTTGTTTTAATAAAATTTTTTTCTCTTTATCTAATATATATATATATATTTATAAATTAAGAAATTCTTTCTGTGTCTCATTGAAAATAATTGTTATGTTTATGTTTATGCATTTCACTGTAACAAGGCAAGAAACTTGTGATAAATAGCTGTCTAATATATTTACGAATTCCTTTATATTAATTATATTAATGAGGCTATAAAATTATAAAATGTAACAAATGTTGTAGCGGTTTTTAATTTATTACGTACTAAATTAAATCAGAACGTCGAGGATGAATTTTAAATATCTCAGATCTATTTAACATAAAGTTTCTGGAAATATATGAAATATTTTTCACAATCCTTTCAGTTTAATAAGAGTTTCTATGTAGAAATAATTTCTTTATTAATATATATTGTTTAATAATGTTAGCATTTTCAAAAATAAACTAAGACCTGATGTTTCTTTCCAAAGGACTAAAAGAGCAAATATTAGAACTTTTATATTTAAAAATTTTCAAAATAAAAACTAAAAGTTCGATGTGTACTTTATTTTATCTAACATATTAAAATAATTTCTTGGATGATTTATATGACATGTATTTTTTACAGTGTTTTTTCATTAGTGTAATTCAGTATAGTATTGAATTAATGTTTCTTCAATATAAAAAATTTAGCTTACTTTAAAAAATAGAATTAATTGTTTTTCTTTATTTTGAAAAGAAAATATTTTGTAGAATTTTATTCGATTTCACGTATTTTCTAGGAGAATATACATAAAAATCAACAAATAATCGTTATTTTAAAATTGATAATGAGAAGAATTAAAGATGTTTTCTCAGTTCAAGTTCTATGTTATTGATATTTTTATACTGTTTTATGAAAAATATTATATTAAAGTTTTAATGAAATTATTAAAAAGTTAATATTCTATGATTGACTTCTTACATTTTTTACATCTTATATAAAAGTATATGAACATATAAAAAATAAAATTTATCCTTTCTTTAGCAATAGTAAAGATACGCAGTTACATTTATAGATTACTTAAAAATGACATTAGTTGATCAAATAGATAAAAAATTGCCATGAGTAAGCTGATATATTAACTGAAGAACAATTACTAAAATAAGTTTGCCATTCAAAGCACTATTACAAAAGCCGAAATATAAGACGTTTAAAAGGATATTTCAAAGAGAAACAAGACTATTAAATCTAAAAAGAAAGATTCTGCTTTTAAAAATAAAGACCATTACTGATGTTTTGTAGTATGAAATACAAAGAACTCACTACTGAAAACTGTATTACGTGAAATCCTGCAGAAATTCTTGTCATGGGAGGATATTGACGCTAACATACTATACGAAGGAAAGAGAAATTTCTACTATGATGACCATCATGACGATCTTTTCCAACCAAAAATGATAAGATGGATATACTTTTACAGTTTTCCTTAAATACCTGCTTGTTTTTGTCGGTTTGTAATCAAAGTTTTCAATAAACAATAATTTAGTTCATTATTAAACTGAGTTTAAGGTATGAATATAAATGAATTTATTTTTGTTTATACCTTATTTGTTATTCTAGTCTTACATTATATTGTTATATTAATTTTCAGTTTTTACAGATATGATAGTTTTTAAAGGTTTTTATATATGTAGTGGATTACTCATCGTCGATTCTCAATTTTATAAAAATAACATTGCAGCAGTTATTATTATTTTTTATATATATTGAAAAACTTGAGTTTACAATAGGCTAGAGTAAAATAGAATTTAAACTAGATAAAATAATAGGTGTGGATCTAGGAGAAGCGAGTTTTTTGAAAAATTCAGAACGTTGTTTTAAATAATCATTATAAAAATGATTTTATCTTCAACACATTAAGAACACCCTAAACGAAAAAGTCAATAAGATATTTCTGCTTTTTATGTTTTGCACGTTTATGCCTTTGAACGGTTCACTGATTGATCAAATTCTAGGAGACGATTGCCTTGTTCTCCCCTTTCTGAATCTCTCTTGAGGTTATATATACTTTATTTGTCATACACCACAAATTGGAAAACTTTAAAGTATTAATTTTGAATTTTCCTGATGTAGATATAGATTTATATCAATTATTTTCTCATAAAATTTCATAAACGATTCATGCAAATACATATTATAATGTTATTTATGAAAGTCTTGTATATGATATAAAATTACTATGGGAATAATCTATTGTTTTCATAACAGATTACGTATTACACATATATAAACGTACAATATATTTTATTAAAATATGTTAATTTTGTAAACGTGCTGATTAGTAACATAACAAAGCTAAACAGAAATTAAATAAAAATTAATGATATTAATAATATCAAATTTACTAGTAACAAAATAATGCTATAATAATTTTGTACTGTTTGATTCTGATGAAACCGTGTTGTTGTTATTAAGCTGTTTCTTTGCAGACACACTAAGTTAGTGTGTCTGCAAAGAAACAAAGGAATTTTGTACTGTTTAAAATTTTGTCTTTGTTTCACTTATACAGTTTAATTAATTTTAAATACAAATGTATGATAATAAATTAAGGTACATATAATTAGGTTTTAAAGTAATCTAATTATTTATTAAAATCATTTATATCTTTCCTCGTTATAGTTTTAACATAATCCTTTAATAAAGAGTATCCCAAGTGCTTTAAAATATTAAATGTTGAATATTTTTATAATCTGGAAACTATTATGATATAAAGCAAATTTCAAGAACAAAATCATTAAGTCATACGTCGTATATAATCATTATTTGGGTATTGTATTCAGTTTCATTTCAATTTGTAAATGTTACACGGTATGTTAATATCAAAATATATATCATTTTCAAAGTTTGTTCATGCGTCTTACATATTCAACATGCATTATAATCTTCCTCGCTAGACTAGCATTTAATCAAGTAGAAATGAATTAAATGTATTATAAATCTTGGCAGAAAATATAAAACCATATTTTAAGACTCGCTTGACGGATTTCTATGATTCATTCGTCAGTCCGATTTTCTTTATTCTGTAGACAAAATGAAACTTTGTAACAAAATATTATATCCGAAAATCTCTATAATAACTACTCATGGAGACAGACAACAATTTAAAGAAAAATTCTAACTTATAAATGATGATAAAAAAAAAAAATTTCCCCTGAAGATATCGTGTAGATTTTAAAATTATTATTATTAATATCAAACACTAATTTTCATATACATTTTCTACAAGAAAAATTACAAGGAATAAATGACTTCATACATTTAATGACTTCATACGAAAATTCCTTGAAATTCGGAATTGTGTTTCTGTAATGAAATTATTTAGAAGATATTTTCAAATATTAAACACGGTTAAAATAAAAGAATGGATAATTAAAGCTGTGACTTTCTTCTATATTTTACGGAATGTTAAAATATGTAAAGTATTTTATCGTAGTTTACGTGAATATTTCTAAATGAAACAATTTCTTTTTGGCGAATATAAATTATTTGATTTATATTTCTCAATGTTTCAAATTACAATAAAATTTCAATATGCGAATCAAAGTAAATAAGAAATTTTACTTCTTATTTTAATTTAGTTAACTATGTAAAATTGGTTAAATAGTAACAATAATAAAAAACAAGCAGATAGATAAATAACGAAAAGTATTTTTAACATTTCAATACTTATCATTTTGTTCTAGCGAATTCTATAAAATAAAAATAATCAATCTGTATACCTGATACCGAGTTTCATATAAATCAATTTATATGTATCAGATTTAATGTGAAAGACCATTATTATAATTTTTTTGATATTTCACAAATAATGGGTGATTTATAGCTCCGATTTTCAATCAATAACTTTCGCTATTTTTGCTTCGATATCTTTAGTGTAAGTGTAAAATCTAATATGGATTATACAAAGTAATATATGTAAATTTCTACTTTATATTTGTTTACGTATGTATTTTATTCTTTATAAATCACGAGGCATTACAGTTCTTTACTAACTTTTATTTTCCGGTTTTCTGATTGTTGTCATGAATCCTAGTTTTTTGGATAAATATTCCTAATGTTCTCTCATGTTGAATGGTAATCGATCATATTCCTCCGTTACATTTATTTCCTTTGAGTTTGTTTGTTTATTTCAACTTTATTGTTATTTTTAGTCAGATATACCTAGTAAATATTCACGTTTACTAAAATAACTACATTAAATGACTTTACGTACGCATAAATACCAGAGTTTTTCTTTTTTTAAAGAAGTAAGAATGTACTTAAACCATATCTAATTTAGAAATCGAATATATAAAATAAGATTTTAGATAAAATGCAGAAAAAATATACTTGATATATTACTCTTTATTCAAAAACAAATTTCAAATGCAGAAGTTCTGATAAGTCTGGCTAGAAATTTTGTTCTATGGAAAATTTTGATATCTGAGTGTAAACGACCGTTCAGATGATTTGAAGTCTTCTTCGTTTATCCCTGTCCTTCCATAACATCCGATTCAAAACATCATTCCCTTCCAGTCCTCGATTTTCGAAGTCTCTGTTGACTTTATCATTCTAACAGTTTCTCGGTCTTCCTCAGAATTTTCGTTTTGCCAACTTTATTTTCAATATTCTTTTAAAGTTCCTTTTCAAATAGTTGAGACTTGATTCTAGTTCCTTTAACTCCATTATTGTTTCTGAATCCTCTTTGTTGACTAGTTTATTCAATAGTAGAATATTTACATATCATTTAACGAATTTTACTTATTGCTTTACTTCCGAATTTTGTATTATTTAAGTTAAATAATTCAAAATTGCTACATTAAAACTGTCCATNCGTCAACTACATATATAACAAATGAACCTATAAAAACTAAATGAGAAATATGATATTGGGCTGCAATTTGAAAAAAAACTGTAGACTCTATAAATTCCCACTGTTGTCCGTCTGTCAGTCTATTTGTCCTTCCTTAATCTCGAGAACGCAGATACATGAAATTCGAGAGCAGATATGGAAAGCTTAGGGGCAGTAGGATAGCACCGATTAACTATATATAGGAACTTTTGGTTTATACCAAAGTCACCTTATTTCAATTCAAGTTTTCTCTTGAAAGGAGTTAGATAGATGACGGGCACGATTCTTTTGCTAACAGGAAAAGCATGCTGTATAGAAGCAAGACATTACTAATTTCAGGAGGATAACATATATTTTATATGAAATAAATTAAAAATTGCAGCCCGATATTGATGATGTAACAATAAACTAATTGTTCGTTTATTTTTGAATTACTTTCGTAAGAA
>NW_019386085.1:0-2992 GCF_000671375.1 Centruroides sculpturatus
ATTTTGTTTTAATAATATATACAATGGGTGGATCAAAAGTCAGTTAACTATCGTAAACACTGTACTTCTGTTTTATCCAGGTAATTTATTACTTACAAATTAGAACACATCGAAACTTTTTGTAAATTTTGTATAAATTAAATTGTGCATATAACACAAAATTTAATGTTTACAATGGTTAACTGACTTTTGAGTCACTCTGTGTATGCTGAACAGTTGTAAACATTAGTATAGATTGGCCCAAAAGTTAGTTTACCACTGCAAAAATCTGTCTTATTAGAATAATTAAATGCTTAACCTTTGAAATGCAGTATCTGAAATAGAAAAAACCCCAGTTAACTGACTTTTGAACCCCTCTGTACATATTAAATCCTTCACAATAATATATTATACAGGTTCGAAAGCAATAAAACATCTTCTAACTTAAATAAATAATTTTCATGCTGATTTAATACCTGAACATAAAGTGCATTTTTTACATTGAATGTTATAAAAGATTAATTATTTTTCTATTAATTTGACGTTTATAATACTGGTTTAATTGCGTTTTTATAGTAAAAAAAAATTTTAAACTGATTTTATATAATAAAACTTTATCAAAAAATAATAATTATGTGAATTATTGTAATTATTAACCATTTAAAATTGCCAGTTTAATTAATTAAATAAGAAAAATAAAAGAAAATATACAAAAAAAAAAAAAATTACTAAAATATTAATTAGTTCGTTCAATAATTAATTTTTCCTTTTATTATAAAAATTATAAAACATTACATAAAATATTTTCTAATGAAATCCTAAATTTTTATATTAAAAATGCATACAAAAACCATTCTTAATTAATTTTTATTATAATTTAAAAATAAAAAAATAATTTTAAAAAATGCAATTTCATAAAAATGCAATAAAAATAGCCTTATTTTTCACATATTATTATTTTAAAAAGGTTTAAATCACATATTATCCAACTGAAATTGCAAGAAATCGCAACTTAGATCTTAAAAAAAAGAAAAAAAAACACTAAATAAATGCATGAATTTTGATTTATATCTAACTTTCGAATGAAGAAGGGGGAAGACTTCTTTTTATAATTTATCTCGAGTTTATCTAGAAAGAAAGATTTGTACTTAGTTACAGATGAAGTAGATAGATGAAGAGGAGGAGTCGCTGTCTTATAAAAATACTTGAAGTATGCTAGCGGCGGATATTGATGATATTTAAAGAGTAATTTATACCTAGCACCGAAATATATTAAGCAACTTGGTTAACTTATCGCTGTAAACTGTCGTTGCAGCACTGAAGTATAAATAGCGGTTATTTAACACCTTATTTTTCTTCATATTCTAAAAAGAACATTGAAAAAAGTCAATCAACACCCCTCTAGACCTCATGTATTAAGAATATATCCTTAATTCTCATCCCAAAGACAAGATAAAATGCATAACTCGAAGCCGACATCCACTTTAAATAGTTTAAATAACATTTATTTAATGTCCTAAAGAATTAAAAAAAAAGTAATTTACGAGCTGCAGATAATATAGAGTTATAAAGAAAGATAATAGACTACAGATAATAAATTATTTATTTATTTAACAATGATTTGTTGTAATGAACTCGAAAATATATAAGCTCATATCGGAAGATTATTTATCGGTCCCGTCACGATAAATACAACTGTTGAATTCAAGCAATTATAGTTTTCGACCAATCACACGTAAGTACACATAATCGATTCTTACTTCTCGCCAATTAGCATCGGTTTCACGTTTAAATCAGACATTTAATTTAAATTATGTATCCATAATTAATTAACGTAAAAAATAATTAATTAATGCTGTAAATATACATTAATAAATTTGAAAAAATAAAAAATTTTAATTTAACATTTAAATTTTTTAATTTTAATTCATTTTNAATGTTCCACAATGATTCAAAACACCAGAGTTGATACTTTGTAAATTTGTTTTTTCATGAAACGTAGTTCAAGTTGTTCTGGGAAATCTACATACGTCTGCTTATACAAATAAACGAGTAAAAATGTCCTCAACGGAATAAAACAATCGAAAGTCGTAGGAAAATCCTATAAAATATTATTATTAAATCGGAGACAAGAGATAAAAGAATGAAAAGAAGCGGGACGAATGCTAATGAAATTCGCACTCCCATATTTTACCAAACCACGTGTGTCAGGATGGGATCGTCCGTAGTGCTGTGCGATGCATCTACTTTCCGATGTTTTTGAAACATCGATCCTGAATCGATGTTAGCAATATGTGAATTTTGATTCATCGATGCATGCAGTTCATTCTTTGTTCCTAGTGTTACCATCTGTTCGATTTTCACCCGGACAGTCCGGGAATTTCGTAGAAATTGTGAAATTGCGATGAAACAAAGTTCTTGCAAATATATTTACAAATTTACACTTATTTTAACAGTGAATGAACTAACACTCATTGAAACTCATCCGCAACTCTGCCATGTTAGTCTGTTTACGCCGACTTGTGGCGCGCAACCTGTCGACTTTGAGGACGGATGGCCGAACGGTCCAGCCTACTGCTTGGTAGACCCGGGATCGAATCCGGACGGGTCAAGGAATCCCCAGGAATTTTTCGGGGGGTGGTCCGTTCGGATATGTCGAGCCCCGTCCCTCACCATCCGGTCACCCCATTGTGGGCCTGGCCGGACCCGTAATGGGCCTGCTATAAAAGACCCTCTTAGTGCCCACAGGGCGGAAATAGTAAAAAAAAACCCTGTCAACTTTTTTTGCATGTACGATCGTACACGTATCAAATAGAGCTAAGTTATCTGTACCTGTTCTTTCTTAATTTATGTTACTTACGTTACTCCTACGCAAGTCCCTAACTGTAACTGATTTAGAACCGGCATGCACGTTATTCTTCGCATTGTAAAATGACATTGTGTATGCCTCAGGAACTTCTGTTCGAACAAACCTGGTTTTTTTTTTTTTTTTTTTTTTTTTTTTTTTTTTTTC
>NW_019386085.1:3221-30515 GCF_000671375.1 Centruroides sculpturatus
GCAATGTTGCCACGTCTACCGAATTTTCGGTAGATCTACCGATTTTGGGACCGATCTACCGATCTACCGATTGAAGCACCAAATCTACCGAAAAGTTTACGATAATTCAAGAAAGAAATTTTTATTTTCAATGTATCTAAAAATTCTCAATAAAACATTTCTTTGTACCTTCATTTCTTATATATTGTAAGAGACTTTATTGCAAAGATTCTGTCTCGTTTTGTTGAGAATATCTTGGGTCTGCCCCATTCTTCAGCTAATGTAGAAAGAATATTTTCGTAAATAAATCTGTTAAACACGAAACACGGAAATAAACTGAGCTCTGAAACAATCACTGGCTTACTTCTTACTAAACAATTAATTGGATAAAAATTACTGTTACGATTTTCCTGTAAAAGATAATTTAATTTCAAAAATAAGAAACAGTGTTAAAAACATACAAACGGAAGATATTGAATAATAATAATTATTATTAATATCCGAAAAATAAAAGGTAATACTGTATTTTGTTAGAAAAATAAGTAAATTATTATATTTTTACGTAAGTGTTCTGTGTTAGTTTTTAGTTTTTTATTGTTTTATAGTGTATAATAAAATAAATGACGAAAAAGAATGTTATTGTTTATGTGCAACCTCCTTTCTGCCACAAAAAGTCGATTTACCGAAATCTACCGAAAATTGCCTAATGAATCTACCGATGTCAAGCAAATCGGCGTGGCAACACTGCGCCAGACGACTTTTATCCCGACAACCAGCTTATACAAATAAACGAGTAAAAATATGTCCTCAACGGAATAAAACAATCGAAAGTCGTAGGAAAAATCCTACAAAATATTATTATTAAATCGGAGGCGAGATAAAAGAATGAAAAGAAGCGGAGCGAATGCTAATGAAATTCTCACTCCCATATTTTACCAAACCACGTGTGTCGGGATGGGATCGTCCGTCACACCATTTCCCGCGCTTTTCCATTTTTCCACCAACGACGGTTGTCGCCACAGAAACGGCAATCCGACAACTTTTGGAAACTCGACCGCCGATTGGTCGAAAGACATCGGACCATCAGCGGACGTCTTGTAGCGCTACTAAGCGCTGATTGGTGGAAGCCGATTTACTTCAATCCGTATAAAAGGATTGAGTTGTGGCGGGAAGCTCGGTCTCGGACATAACAAGGGAACCGACTGTCGTTCTAACTTCGATCCCCTCCCTTATGGAAGATCCGCTAGATAAAGGTTACTATTTGCGAGTGGACAATTACTATACTAGCGTATATTTGTTTGAGTATATAGTAAGTCGTTCCACCTACGTTATCGGAACTGTCAGAAAGACGAGAAAAGATTTGCCGAAGGTCGTGGCACTAAATAAATTGAAAAAAGGAAACACGTCGGTCGAGTACGAGGATAAACAGATGCCGTCGAAGCGGAGTGACATCAAAGACGTCTTAGTGATGAGCTTCACGTGAAGTGTGATTTGATGAAAATCATAAAAACAATTTAAACAGATCAATTGTGATTGAAGTAATCCGTCAAATAAATTAGAAACAATTGATTTCTTCATATTGATATGGCTTGCCCAAAACCTTTCCCGAGCTTCTAATTCAGGTAAGTTATCTAAATTCAATATTTGGTTTGGAGAAACATTCTTAATAAGATCATCATGAAGTTTTTGTAAAAGTATTATTAGAAATTCATGAGCGTCCTGTTGATCACCAACACACAGTGAGGAATATTTACTAACAGTATTAATGTTCCACAATGATTCAAAACACCAGAGTTGATACTTTGTAAATTTCTCTTTTTTCATGAAACATAGTTCAAGTTGTTCTGGGAAATCTACATACGTCTTTAACTTCTCTCTTTCTATTCCATCGAACGAAAATCTTTTTAAATGGATTACTAAAAGTTTTGGAATCTTGCATATAAACATTCGTTTTTCTGTTTCTCTCTTGCAAGCACATTTTGGACAATGCCAAGCTGAATCTCCTTTCAATGTCTCTTTTTTCAAAAAAGCTTTGAAACAATCTTTTAAGCAACATTCTGTGCTTGAAGGAATTGGTAAAGAAAGCAATGAAAACACTTCATAGCTATTTGATGTTTTACTGTACTACAATATTGATATATATTCAATATTATATATATATAAAATGTAGTTTTATTTGCACTAAACTTCATGATCTTAATAAGAATGTTTCTCCAAACCAAATATTCAATTTAGATAATTTACCTGAATTCAAAGCTCAGGAAAGGTTTTGGGCAAGCCATATCAATATGAAGAAATCAATTGTTTCTAATTTATTTGATGGATTACTTCAATCACAATTGATCTGTTTAAATTGTAGTAAATCATCAAATAGCTATGAAGTGTTTTCATTGCTTTCTTTACCAATTCCTTCAAGCACAGAATGTTGCTTAAAAGATTGTTTCAAAGTTTTTTTGAAAAAAGAGACATTGAAAGGAGATTCAACTTGGAAATGTCCAAAATGTGCTTGCAAAAGAGAAGCAGAAAAACGAATGTTTATATGCAAGATTCCAAAACTTTTAGTAATCCATTTAAAAAGATTTTCATTCGATGGAATACAAAGAGAGAAATTAAAGACGTATGTAGATTTCCCAGAACAACTTGAACTATGTTTCATGAAAAAAGAGAAATTTACAAAGTATCAACTCTGGTGTTTTGAATCATTGTGGAACATTAATACTGTTAGTAAATATTCTTCACTGTGTTGGTGATCAACAGGATGCTCATGAATTTCTAATAATACTTTTACAAAAACTTGCAGTCCTTCCGACCACGTTGGGAGGTCTAGCCGACCGAGTGGAGGCCGCTTCGTAGGAAAAACTGAAATCCGAGGAAATAGGAAGAGAAGAAACGATTGCGTTATATGTTCTGCAAGAAAAAAAGTCACAAATTAAATATTTTTGTAAGCAATGCAACTTTTTTGTGTCCTGCAAATTGTTTTGAAATCACTTTGTATATTGTATAAATTTGCAAATATTGTAAATATTTGTTTATATTTTTTTGTATTTCTGTATACATATATATAATATTTTGTTTTTATCATTTATCTTTTTCCATTATTTGCAAAAAATAAAAAAATTGAATTACTATAAATGTTATTGCTTTGTTTTTATTTAAAAAAAAACTTCAAGCAGATACATAAAAATATGGTATTATTACTTTGAATTATTGCTTTTCAAACTCTAGGTCAAGTCTCTGCTGAAGGGGCAGTTACTTTTTAAATATTGCAGAAGTAAATTTGCAAACATTTTGATACATGCCTTTCCAAGCAAAGAATTTGTTCTCCCCACAATCTTTACCCTCATCAGCCCCAAACATTTGTCATCTGGTTAGGTGTTTTCAACAATTTGTAGCATTTCATGTGCTATAGCTTATATCAGATTTGTAAGGACCCGTTTCTTTTTGGCAATGCATAGCATCTTCTACTAAACAAGCAATTGTCTAAAAAGCATGTTACAATGCATAAAAACTCCACATGGTGGAAATGGCATGTGGAGGTTGTTTTTATTCACACAACCATTGGTGGCATGCCATTTAGTCATATGTAGCCCAATTGGAAAGGTAACTGGAGCATCTCATAAAGCAAAAAAGCTTCCATATTGTACAATCATAAGTATAGAGGAACTGTACAGTCAATTTTACTATGAGAGTTTTTCTTTGTCAGTAGCAACTTTTTCATGCAGTATGACATGTACAGTACATGGGTATACAATGGAAGTTTTAGATCTTGCATAGTCTTATGCAATTGCAGGGTTTTAGACTTCCAATTGGACCTTTGAGAAGATAGGGATTTTTTTTCCCTGATCTGGAGAAAACTTAATGGCCCTTAGTAGCTCCTATCTCCTATAAAATTAATGTTATATCTACTGTCAGAAAATAAAAACTTTGAAGACTGCATTTTTATTAATAAAGAAGAATCTCGTGTTTTATTTTTCAGAAAGATGACTAAAGGGTTCCTTTCCACCTGGGCTTTGTGCAAGCTCTTGATGACCCTACTTGCAATCACCTTTAACACAACAAATGTATAAGAGTATTGGATTCTAAATACTAGACTAAGATCATTATTAAGGATGCACCGATAAGCAAAAAGGCCGATTAGTGTTGATAATTTATTGCATTAATAGTTTGAGATACTGGAGTTAATTATAATGTGGAAAAAACCCATTTTTCTCCACCTGGTATTTCCATCTCCCTCAGGTCAGGTAAACAAGAGACGATCGAATATCCTCGCAAAATCAACAATATCTTCCTTTGTTTCTAAAATAAATCTCAACACTTAATTGTTGACGCATGGAAACTTCGACATTGTTTAAAAAGCTGAAGTGTTTCTGTGTTTAACAGAAACAAAATATATTTCTTTAACCGCTGATATTTGGACAGCAACTACAAACAATTCTCCTTTTTTAAGTGTAACAGTCCACTGGTTGAATGATGATTTTCAGCAGGAAAGAGCTGTTTTGCAAATTATTTCCTTTGAAGATTCCCACACAGCTACACGAATCAGCAAACAGTTAAAAATTGTTCTTGAACAGTATAAGTTGACAAGTGATAAGATATTCTTAGTACTAAGAGATTCTGCAGCAAATCTGGTAGCTTGAATTAGGAATTGCAACTTAGAAGCATTATCATGCTTTATATATATGCTGCAGCTGACACTAAACGAATGCATATTTTCTGAACAAGATGTGAAAACTATAATCACAGTTAATAGAAATATTGTCACACGTGTTAATCATTCTGCTGTAGCTGTAATGAAATTGGAAGATTTGCAAGAAAAGTTAGGTTTGCAGAAACACAAATTAATTCAAAATGTTCCTACTCGCTGGAATTCTACATACTACATGTTGGAACAGCAAAAGGCCCTTGTCACATATGCTATAGATAATAAAATTCCTATGTTGAGCCCATATCAATGGTCTCTCGTTGAAAAAATTGTTCTACTTGTAAAATCATTCAAAGAAATTACTGTGGAAAGCCAGCAAACGATAAGCCACTTCATCTTCAATAATTCCCACAATAGAGACTGAAATTATTCTTATCAAAAGCAAAGATCAGTAGTTCCTTTAGTGGCATTAATACCACAAAAGAAGAACTAGAAAATTCAATAAAAAAAAAGATTTACAGCATATATAGAAAACAAGTCTTTATGCTTGTCATTTTTATTATATTCAAAATGAAATTTCAAAAAGAGGATATGGTAAAGGAAATAAAAATATGGGCAATTGATAGCTTAGATGATGTCAATAATTCAAAATCTCAATAAGAATTAAATTCTGAAGCTTCTACTTCTGGAGGTGAATCTCTAAGTTTTTCTGATTTATTTGATGAATTAGCTTCTGGTAAACAAAAGAATGAAGAATAGCATATTTTTAAAAAGAAAGAAAAAAAAACGAAAGAGACGAACAAACGTTTCGATCAAGAATTAGAAACATTTATATTTACCCTTTAAACAAAGACATAGTGACCTATTTTTGTGGTGGAAAAGTTTAAAAGAACTTTTTCCTAATTTGAGCAAAATAGCTATGAAATATTTAAGTGCCCCAGCATCTTCCATTGAAAGTGAAAAAATTTTCAGCACTGGAGGTAACATTTGAGCCGGCAAAAAATAGGTTCTGCCCTGAAAATGGTGAAATTCTCATGTTTTTGCATTACAATTTAAGGGTTTTACAGTTTGAATATTAAATTTTTATTTGTTTTATATGTTTAAAGTTTAAACTTATAAAACAAATAAAAATTTAATTTCTCTTCTTAACATATTCAATACTCTCTTTTTTATTTAAAGTTTAAACTTTATACAGTATTATACGTTATATTATACTAATAATNTACTAGCATTGTACAGTACGTAACATTCTAACAAAAATATCAAAATGTAAAATTGGCCGATTATCGAAACCGATTAATCGGGGGTAATGGCCGATACCGATTAATCGGCTAAGTGGCCGATACGGCCGATTACCGATTATCGAAACTGATTAATCGGTGGGAATGGCCGATACCGATTAATCGGCTAAGTGGCCGATACGGCCGATTACCGATTACTTACCGATTAATCGGTGCACCCTTAATTATCATTAAAAGACAAATTAAAGTGTTTTTTCGATTATCCGGATTTTTCCTTATCCGGACTACCTTCATTCCCAATTAGTCCGGATCATCGAGGTTCTACTGTAGTTTGAAGGCCAGGTATGTTGTGCACCATAGACTACAAAATTCAATAAATTTCAGTATGAATTTAATTTTTGACTGAATTTGACTTTTCTTTTCGGCCTTGCAAGCGCCACTCACTTGATTGTTCAGCTGTTTTGGAGTCAAAAGGGCAGATCCATGTTTCTTCACTCGTAATCGTTCATGTTAAGAACCATTCTTTTGGAGAAAGCATTTCCTCGACCACTCGAACATGTTGTTTCAGGAAAAAACTTTGAGAAGTCACGTACTGCAAGACCAAACAATCTTCTAAATTTTATATTGTAGTGTAATTGAAACATATCGGACTTACTGGTCCCTTGAATTTGCTGTTCGAGTGCCTAGGCAGCACTAACGACAGAATGAATAAGACCATTAAACAGAAATACAGTCGTGGGTTCGCGTTTCTTTAACAGACCAGCCACGTGAATTTTCCCGGATTGTCTCTACGTTTAAATACCGAAATAAAAACTAGTTTCTCTCAAACGTCTTCCCGGAAGACATTTTCCCTCTGCAGATCGCCCATGTGTCATCTTACCGCAAATAAATTATGTCAGGAATGTCGAGCAAGAGACCTTGCCAACTAATTTTATTATTTCTATTATCAAAAATAAAATACAAAATAGACAGTACATTGATAGTCTTATGGAGCATATATTGATGGCTTAATTTTAAGTTTCATTTCTCATTCCTGAAATCTGCAAAAATTCCAAAGGAGTCGAAATTTCGCCATTTTCCTTTTGAGAACAAAACTTGAGAATGATGTGTTCGACCTGCTTCAAAAAGCGATTTTTAACATCCGGTTCCATCTTTTGAAAGAGTGCTTTAGGTAATACTGCAACTAATATATCTAAAAGAAAATAAATTATGATGAAGCAAAATATTAATAAAAACGCTTATATATAAATATTATCTCGGAATTTAGTTATCTTACAATAATAAAGTCTGCATGTTTTCAATCCCGCAATAATCTTCTATATTCAACTTTTATTAGTTTTGTAAAATAAATTTTGCGTCGTCATAACATCAGACGTAATATACATTCCATAGAAAAGAAGTACTTTCAGTTAAATCGTACTCAAATACATCATAAGTGAGTTTATAATTTACTGTAGGATGTTTGCTTATGTATGGAAATTTTCGAATCACATTGTATTGTTTCTACAGTATTATATCTATGAACTATTGAACGACTTATTAAAAATCAATTTAATATTAATAGTAGGTATTTTCGGGAAAACTGAGCTCCGCTGCGAAGGATTTACTGATTCTGCTTTACATAAAAACGAGTACTATCAGGAAAACATCACAATTAGTCCATAACGTGACCGCCATTTGCCAAGTTAATTTTCCATTATGAGTGATTGCATTACCATGTCGAAATTGCAACAACTTTCTTCCAAATTGTTTAGCAAATTGCATTAGGTGCATATGTAGAGCTTGCTAATATCCTACAACATTAATACGACCAGAGATAAAAGCTAGATTTATCATACCACCTCATCCAAATCCACATCACATCAAAANTATGTAAAGTTTAAACTTTATATTATACGTCATATTATACTTATAATATGTATCGAAAAAAGGAATAATTTGATTAGTAAAATGTTTTTAATATTCAGTTTGTCATGTAATAAATAATAAATATATAACAGAAATTTATTAGATTTTATTACTAGCATTGTACGTAACATTCTAACAAAAATATCAAAATGTAAAATTGGCCAATTATCGAAACTGATTAATCGGGGGGAATGGCCGATACCGATTAATCGGCTAAGTGGCCGATACGGCCGATTACCGATTACTTACAGATTAATTGGTGCACCCTTAGTCTAAAGCATCCAGAGGTTGTCTGATATATATGCCTATCTGCATAGCTGAAAGAGTTTCCTGGTGTTCAAAGATATTCTCAATGCCCATATGATGTAATAAAAGGCTTCTAAACTATGGGTAAACTAAAAATTTGAGCAGGTACCACTGCAAATAAAGCCAATAATATTGGGAGTAATGGCAGGATGCGTAGTCATGCATGCAAATTTAGCCACTTGCCAATGGTATGGGAAGATAGGTGGGAGCTGTATTAGAGAACTGTCTCTGGCACAGCTTCCATCTATCTTCCTGGGTGGTGAACAAAGAGAGCAATTGCAACTGTTCATATTGCAATGCATGTTACAATCAGATGATATGTCTAAAGTAAGGATGCACCGATAAGCAAAATGGCCGATTACCGATTAATCGGCCATGCATTATCGGCCGATACCGATTAATCGGCCGATTAGTGATAATAATTTATTGCATTAATAGTGTGAGATCCTGGAGTTAATTATACAGTTAATTATAATGTGGAAAAAACCCATTTTTCTCCACCTGGTATTTCCATCTCCCTCGGGTCAGGTAAACAAGAGACAATCGAATATCCTCGCAAAATCAACAATATCTTCCTTTGTTTCTAAAATAAATCTCAACACTTAATTGTTGACGCATGGAAACTTCGACANATAAATTATGTCAGGAATGTCGAGCGAGAGACCTTGCCAACTAATTTTATTATTTCTATTATCAAAAATAAAATACAAAATAGACAGTACATTGATAGTCTTATGGAGCATATATTGATGGCTTAATTTTAAGTTTCATTTCTCATTCCTGAAATCTGCAAAAATTCCAAAGGAGTCGAAATTTCGCCATTTTCCTTTTGAGAACAAAACTTGAGAATGATGTGTTCGACCTGCTTCAAAAAGCGATTTTTAACATCCGGTTCCATCTTTTGAAAGAGTGCTTTAGGTAATACTGCAACTAATATATCTAAAAGAAAATAAATTATGATGAAGCAAAATATTAATAAAAACGCTTATATATAAATATTATCTCGGAATTTAGTTATCTTACAATAATAAAGTCTGCATGTTTTCAATCCCGCAATAATCTTCTATATTCAACTTTTATTAGTTTTGTAAAATAAATTTTGCGTCGTCATAACATCAGACGTAATATACATTCCATAGAAAAGAAGTACTTTCAGTTAAATCGTACTCAAATACATCATAAGTGAGTTTATAATTTACTGTAGGATGTTTGCTTATGTATGGAAATTTTCGAATCACATTGTATTGTTTCTACAGTATTATATCTATGAACTATTGAACGACTTATTAAAAATCAATTTAATATTAATAGTAGGTATTTTCGGGAAAACTGAGCTCCGCTGCGAAGGATTTACTGATTCTGCTTTACATAAAAACGAGTACTATCAGGAAAACATCACAATTAGTCCATAACGTGACCGCCATTTGCCAAGTTAATTTTCCATTATGAGTGATTGCATTACCATGTCGAAATTGCAACAACTTTCTTCCAAATTGTTTAGCAAATTGCATTAGGTGCATATGTAGAGCTTGCTAATATCCTACAACATTAATACGACCAGAGATAAAAGCTAGATTTATCATACCACCTCATCCAAATCCACATCACATCAAAACACTTCTAGCACCATTCAAATAGGCAAAATACCATAGAGAGTATTTTGCCTATTTGAAAAATTAGTGTAAAATACTATTTGAAAGAATAGTATTTTATACTATTATTTTATTAAATATATTATGTTATTTTATACTACGCTTGTGATATTTTGTTTATTACTTGCAATTTAACTGCTGAAGCATTCATGCCTTCCTTATTTTGGGACAAGTATATCCTGTACTGTACATTATTAACATTCATTTATATTATTATTTTATCACGGTTTTCGATAAAATTGTTATTATACGTCGTCATAATAAACATATAATAAATTTTCTTCCATTTTTTTGTAATGCTATTTGTAAACAAATAAAAAGAGGAAAAAATGACTGTTCATGTAATTAAATCATAGAAAATTCGGAAACAGTTAGTTGGGCCAAGCGGTAACAAATTACCTATTGATTAGTAAGCGCTATATTCATCTAATAATGACATTAAAACTGTTTGTGTCTGCGTGGAAATGTTACACATTGTGCTTCTTACTCCTTTATTAATTTCCTTTACTTCACAGTGATCTATTATTTCCGAACAAATTATTTGTTAATGTATAGTTTGATCACAGACAGAACACTATGACTTATGAAGAATTTTACTTAATAAAACTACTATTTAATGAGGCTTGTAGTCAAATGAAAAATTCCCCGAAACAGAAATAATAATTAAACTAGGGTTTATGCAAATACCGACTTTTTAATGTGATAATCTAGCATTTCCATTTTTTCTTTTTTGTTTTGTGTACACATTGGTCGATTTTTTTTGGTTACATTTTTGAAATTTTATAAATATTAAATAAATTAAAAAGTTTTAAAATCAGTTGTAAACATTCCTTATTTCCATTTGGGGAGGTAAAAATTCGAAAAACAGTTAAAACCGATTTTTTAAACTATAAAATTTACTCCGTAGAAACCATAAAGAAATACAAATAACAATGAATGCCTACAAAATATTATTTTATTCCTTATTTTTCCTAAAAAAAATATGATTTTAGAATGCAAAGAACGTCTATTGCTCAACTGTGTCCTTATTTTGTACACAAAATTGCCAGAAATAGAAAAACTCTCTCACTCGCTACTGAGCTGAATTTAATCGTCATTAAAGCATTAAATAATAAATTAAAATTTTTCGTTCTTCTATTTGTATCCTCTAATACTAAGAACTTCGTTTTTAGTGTCTTACGGCTGGACGAAGTCACTTTAGGTTCTTGAAGATATTTATGTATTGATTTTTCCATAGCATTTTTTAAAGCTATGGGTTAATTTTCTTTTTCGCCACTTTTTTCGTCATCGCACTCGTCTCTATAGAATAATTTGGATATAATTTAAATAATATTTGTCCAGATAATTTAATGATATCAGATTTTGCAGCTAGTGAAAGAAATACGCTAGACGACTTTGTCTAAACGTTCTGTGGATTTTGTAAATAAAGGATAAGTGTTACTAATCCCGTTTGTCTTCTCTCTTGAATTCGTACCTCTACACCATCTAACAACTTGGAGCTAATTTCAGTTTCCAAATTTTTCAATTCACATTACAGAAATTCAAATATACCTTTACTCGTTAATAAATACGACAAGTTGCAAACTTTGTCGTCCTAAGGCATCAGCTACTAAACGTATTGGTCCTTAAACTTTAAGGAGCTCTACAATTTTACAATATTCTGCTTCGTTCCACATGTGAAAAGCACCGATGTCATTCAAATCTAAAACAAGGCATTCTTTTAAGTGTACAAATCTTCCTATCGTTTTTCCGTAGTTGAATTATTTCTCCCTACTGTAGGGAGAATTGGACGCTTTTTAGGCGTAGGAAAATTATTTTGCTTTTGTAGTTAGTTTTATGAAACTTAGTATTTAACAACATTCTCGTTTTATGTCAGAGACGATTTTGTGTCAAACTGTTGATGTTTTTAATCAAATAATTAATTTATTTATATGTTTAAGTCTAGGCTCAAATACCCAGTTTTAGCTATATTTTAGCGGTTTTTATATAAATTTCTTCAAAAAACTGGTTTTTCAAAACGGAGTTTTAAAAACCCTAAATTAAAAATAAAATTAGAATAATCGCTATTTATTAAGTTGCATCTAAGAACAGGATAAAAGAAAATAATTTATATTGGTAAAATTAATATTAATACAAATATAGTTATATGTAAGACAATATTACAAAAATTACCCAAATAATGCTTTTTGTTAGAATATGATATATCTAAAACTTCACATTTACTCTTTGTCACTCTGAAATCAAACTTGGAAATAAAATTTTTAAATTCCGATTCGACATCATTCCAATTGTCCATCAATGGAATTGTGTTAAGCATATTTTCACTCTGAAATAAAACGTCATTTTTAACTATCGTCCACATTAATTTTATACAAAATTTCTATACTCTACCTTTATGTACTTCTTCCACTCTTCGTTGGTACTAAGATTTTGTAGCATTGAAATCAACGGGCATTTCGTAAAAAGAATAAAGAAAAAATATCCTCCTGGCTTCAAAATTGAAGAAATAACAGAAAACAATTTCTGATAATCATTTACGAAATTGAAGGCGTAGAAAGACACAACTTTATCGTATTTTCCAATTTCTTTTATATCGGGTCTAGAAATTATAATTACAAATTATAATTTTTATTATATCTTAAAATTTACTTGTAAAATATAATTATTATCTATAGGTTTTTTCACTATATATTCGTAATTATTTATACTGTTCCAGTTAGATTATGTACACCAAATGGTTAAAAAATTAGAGACACCCTGTAATAACCAGTTGTTCTACCTTTAGCTCTGATCACAGCCGATATTCTTCTTGGCATAGACTCAACAAGTTGCTGATACCGTTGATGAGAAATGTTGGCCAATGCTGACATAATGGCAGCTCTAAGTTTGGTCAGATTGAATGGTGGCGTTTCCAAGCTATCAATTATTATTTTATCACGGTTTTCGATAAAATTGTTATTATACGTCGTCATAATAAACATATAATAAATTTTCTTCCATTTTTTTGTAATGCTATTTGTAAACAAATAAAAAGAGGAAAAAATGACTGTTCATGTAATTAAATCATAGAAAATTCGGAAACAGTTAGTTGGGCCAAGCGGTAACAAATTACCTATTGATTAGTAAGCGCTATATTCATCTAATAATGACATTAAAACTGTTTGTGTCTGCGTGGAAATGTTACACATTGTGCTTCTTACTCCTTTATTAATTTCCTTTACTTCACAGTGATCTATTATTTCCGAACAAATTATTTGTTAATGTATAGTTTGATCACAGACAGAACACTATGACTTATGAAGAATTTTACTTAATAAAACTACTATTTAATGAGGCTTGTAGTCAAATGAAAAATTCCCCGAAACAGAAATAATAATTAAACTAGGGTTTATGCAAATACCGACTTTTTAATGTGATAATCTAGCATTTCCATTTTTTCTTTTTTGTTTTGTGTACACATTGGTCGATTTTTTTTGGTTACATTTTTGAAATTTTATAAATATTAAATAAATTAAAAAGTTTTAAAATCAGTTGTAAACATTCCTTATTTCCATTTGGGGAGGTAAAAATTCGAAAAACAGTTAAAACCGATTTTTTAAACTATAAAATTTACTCCATAGAAACCATAAAGAAATACAAATAACAATGAATGCCTACAAAATATTATTTTATTCCTTATTTTTCCTAAAAAAAATATGATTTTAGAATGCAAAGAACGTCTATTGCTCAACTGTGTCCTTATTTTGTACACAAAATTGCCAGAAATAGAAAAACTCTCTCACTCGCTACTGAGCTGAATTTAATCGTCATTAAAGCATTAAATAATAAATTAAAATTTTTCGTTCTTCTATTTGTATCCTCTAATACTAAGAACTTCGTTTTTAGTGTCTTACGGCTGGACGAAGTCACTTTAGGTTCTTGAAGATATTTATGTATTGATTTTTCCATAGCATTTTTTAAAGCTATGGGTTAATTTTCTTTTTCGCCACTTTTTTCGTCATCGCACTCGTCTCTATAGAATAATTTGGATATAATTTAAATAATATTTGTCCAGATAATTTAATGATATCAGATTTTGCAGCTAGTGAAAGAAATACGCTAGACGACTTTGTCTAAACGTTCTGTGGATTTTGTAAATAAAGGATAAGTGTTACTAATCCCGTTTGTCTTCTCTCTTGAATTCGTACCTCTACACCATCTAACAACTTGGAGCTAATTTCAGTTTCCAAATTTTTCAATTCACATTACAGAAATTCAAATATACCTTTACTCGTTAATAAATACGACAAGTTGCAAACTTTGTCGTCCTAAGGCATCAGCTACTAAACGTATTGGTCCTTAAACTTTAAGGAGCTCTACAATTTTACAATATTCTGCTTCGTTCCACATGTGAAAAGCACCGATGTCATTCAAATCTAAAACAAGGCATTCTTTTAAGTGTACAAATCTTCCTATCGTTTTTCCGTAGTTGAATTATTTCTCCCTACTGTAGGGAGAATTGGACGCTTTTTAGGCGTAGGAAAATTATTTTGCTTTTGTAGTTAGTTTTATGAAACTTAGTATTTAACAACATTCTCGTTTTATGTCAGAGACGATTTTGTGTCAAACTGTTGATGTTTTTAATCAAATAATTAATTTATTTATATGTTTAAGTCTAGGCTCAAATACCCAGTTTTAGCTATATTTTAGCGGTTTTTATATAAATTTCTTCAAAAAACTGGTTTTTCAAAACGGAGTTTTAAAAACCCTAAATTAAAAATAAAATTAGAATAATCGCTATTTATTAAGTTGCATCTAAGAACAGGATAAAAGAAAATAATTTATATTGGTAAAATTAATATTAATACAAATATAGTTATATGTAAGACAATATTACAAAAATTACCCAAATAATGCTTTTTGTTAGAATATGATATATCTAAAACTTCACATTTACTCTTTGTCACTCTGAAATCAAACTTGGAAATAAAATTTTTAAATTCCGATTCGACATCATTCCAATTGTCCATCAATGGAATTGTGTTAAGCATATTTTCACTCTGAAATAAAACGTCATTTTTAACTATCGTCCACATTAATTTTATACAAAATTTCTATACTCTACCTTTATGTACTTCTTCCACTCTTCGTTGGTACTAAGATTTTGTAGCATTGAAATCAACGGGCATTTCGTAAAAAGAATAAAGAAAAAATATCCTCCTGGCTTCAAAATTGAAGAAATAACAGAAAACAATTTCTGATAATCATTTACGAAATTGAAGGCGTAGAAAGACACAACTTTATCGTATTTTCCAATTTCTTTTATATCGGGTCTAGAAATTATAATTACAAATTATAATTTTTATTATATCTTAAAATTTACTTGTAAAATATAATTATTATCTATAGGTTTTTTCACTATATATTCGTAATTATTTATACTGTTCCAGTTAGATTATGTACACCAAATGGTTAAAAAATTAGAGACACCCTGTAATAACCAGTTGTTCTACCTTTAGCTCTGATCACAGCCGATATTCTTCTTGGCATAGACTCAACAAGTTGCTGATACCGTTGATGAGAAATGTTGGCCAATGCTGACATAATGGCAGCTCTAAGTTTGGTCAGATTGAATGGTGGCGTTTCCAAGCTATCAAGTGATTTTTGGACTTCGTCCCACAAATGCTCCAAAGGATTGAGGTCAGGGGACTGAGCTGGCCATAGAAGCAGGTTAAACTCGGATTGATGTTCCTCAAACCAATTTGTGACCGACCGAGCACGGTGGTAATGTGTATTGTCATGCTGAAAGTGACCAACTCCATACGGAACATTACAGAAATAACCGAGCGTACGTGATCACGAGTTAAGATGTTGATGTAAGCTGTGCTATTTATAGATATGTCCACAAATATCAAGGGGCCCAATGTACTTTAGGAAAACATTCCACCCACCATAATTCCACCGCCACCAGCCTGAAGAGTTGCCATTTGGCAGGAATTCGTGCTATTTGCACATTATTCTGATTCTGTCATCTGCNCTTCGTCCCACAAATGCTCCAAAGGATTGAGGTCAGGGGACTGAGCTGGCCATAGAAGCAGGTTAAACTCGGATTGATGTTCCTCAAACCAATTTCGACCGACTGAGCACGGTGGTAAGGTGTATTGTCATGCTGAAAGTGACCAACTCCATACGGGAACATTACAGAAATAACCGAGCGTACGTGATCATGAGTAACGATGTTGAGGTAAGCTGTGCTATTTATAGATATGTCCACAAATATCAAGGGGCCCAATGTACTTTAGGAAAACATTCCACCCACCATAATTCCACCGCCACCAGCCTGAAGAGTTGCCATTTGGCAGGAATTCGTGCTATTTGCACATTATTCTGATTCTGTCATCTGCATGATGGAACAAGAAACGAGATTCATGACATCAGGCTGCTGTTTTCCAGTCCTGAAGTGACCAATTTCCTCGTTCCTGGTCCCACAACAAATGCCTTTTTCCTAGTTTTCTGTCATACCAAAGGCACTCTTGATGGTATCCTGCTGCTAAAACCCATTTTTTGCAAAGTTTGTTGGGATTTGCTTTGTGACCACCTGCATTGAATTCAGCTGTAATATTTATGCTGTTGTTCTTCTGTTGCTGTAAACTGTGTTTATGTTAATCGCCTTTCATCTCTCGTTCACCAGCCTTTATCGACCAGAATTGTCTTTATTGCTTAATTTTTTTTCCAACTGCCACTCTCTAAACACCCGAAGTAATGTTTGGCGAGAAAATCCTAAAAGAGTCGTTGTTTCAGAGATGTTGGCACTAGCTCTTCTTGCACCTTCACTCCTCTTGCATCCCTCATTCAAAGTCACTTAAATCTTTTGTCTTATCTATTTTGACGTTGACTTCCATAATAACTACGTTGTCTGAGGCTGAGCATTCTTTGTATACGAAAGTTAGTGTTGTTACGTCACTCTACGTCACTGTCATTCTAGTTTATTTTTAAATAAGGAGTGTCTCTAATCTTTTGGCCACTCAGTGTATATACAATCGTGAAAACACTAATTGAAGACCTTGCATGCTAAAAAGTTATATCCAAGTTTTAAAAACCATATTTTTAATATTGTGATTTGTTTCTAAAGCATATAACAATGTAATAACATGAGTGTAGAGGTTATTAATGTGGAAAGTGAAACGCGATCTGCCGACGAAAGGAGACGAAGGAGGCCGTCAGAAGCAGTCCAGTAGAGAGAAGACGACGGTTTAAAAAAGGCGGGAAAGAGAACATCACGAGAGAAGCGAGGACACGGTTGAAGAAGAACGCGCGGAAAGACAGAAGACGAAAAAGAAGTCCTACATTTGTTTTTTATAATAATCACAATATTTTTATGTCATTTGTATCCTTTAAAAAATTTCTGTTATCAAAATATTTCTTATCTCAATTAAAGTTTTTCAAAGACAAAAGAAACGTCTCACATTAATATATAGAAATCAAGTTAAATTTGAGAAACATTCCGTGCAAAACGAGTTATATTTAAATATCGTAGCCAATAGCGTAGCTTCATAAACGAAATACAACACGGGCACGATAAAACACATCACACCACAATTATGGCCTAAAGTGAGGAATGATTTAAAACCGTTTCGTCTAGAATGGAAATAAATGAACTACTAAATATTAAAATTAAATCAAAAAACAACATTAAACGGGAAAAGGAAAAGGATAAAATACAATTACTATTCTGTTCAATCATTGTATTTACAATTATTCTTGCCAACCACAAAGAGGTTTCATCGGTTCAATATTAAACATTGAAATAAGATGATGAATTGGCATTTTAATAAACTTTTTGTCCATAAAAGTAACGTTTGGCTTTCTATATTCACAGAAGTTCGAGAAAAATATTTTTCCTTGTATAATTTTCTTATTTTTTCATTTTTAGATACGTTTTTTAAAAAACATTATCCTATTTGAATGCTCTTAAACAATTTATATACATTTATAATAAAAGTAAAATGGAAAAATAAAAAACTGATAATAGGTTTTATTTCTAAACAAATATGTTTTTAATTAAAACGATTTTCGACCATACAAATATTTATGGATCGGTTTAAATTTTGTTTAATACTAGAGAGGTGGCGGCCGACGTTTTCATCGCGAAAACCTGTACGTCGGACGTTCAGCGCCGCCTTTTTGTAAGTTTAGAAGTTTGACAATGGCGTTTGATATGTCGAGCATGATTCCACTGACGTTCCAAACGCCATTGTCAAACTTCTAGGCTTACAGGAAGGCGGCGCTGAACGTCTGCCGCAATTTCTCTACTTTAACTAGAGACAGATAATTAACAACTTTAAAAACCGAAAACATGATATTAAATAACACATACAATATACAATTGACGTCGACATTTCTTTCAGGATCGACATCAATTGTATATTGAATGTGTTATTAATCCTCGGAATTTTCATCATCTATGTAAATGTGTTTTTAATTATCTTTGTACTGTACTACTACAAATGAAAACATCATTATTGCCTCAAAAGTAGTGAAGTCCATTGCAAAGAAGTTCAGACAAGTTATATCCCATTTACCATTCAAAATAAGTTAAATCTAAAATACTGTTCTAATATTATTGTTAATTGTCTACTTGGACATTATTTATTAATAGGACTTAATACTGGTGTTTAAAGATAACAATTACTAAAATACTGTTAAATTAGACAAAAGTGTATAGAATTTGTACAGCTTTCACCTTTGGATGATGTCTTGAACCTTAAACTCAATTCTTTCATCAAAATATGTTTTTTTGGCATACTCGATGTAATCTGGTATTATGTCAACAGCGACGATTTTCATTAATTTCGGGCATTTTGGTAAGAGAATACTTTTGGTTGTTCTTCCTGGACCGCATCCAATATCCAAAATGACATCCTCCTCAGACCATTCCATGCCCGAAAAGTGTGAGTCTATAGCTGATTCTACGTAGCGAGGCAGAAATTTCGGGCATAATTTATCATAATCTTCAGCCGTTCCGTTCATAATTTCTGAAATTGTATACGAAACTATTNGTCATTTTTAACTATCGTCCACATTAATTTTATACAAAATTTCTATACTCTACCTTTATGTACTTCTTCCACTCTTCGTTGGTACTAAGATTTTGTAGCATTGAAATCAACGGGCATTTCGTAAAAAGAATAAAGAAAAAATATCCTCCTGGCTTCAAAATTGAAGAAATAACAGAAAACAATTTCTGATAATCATTTACGAAATTGAAGGCGTAGAAAGACACAACTTTATCGTATTTTCCAATTTCTTTTATATCGGGTCTAGAAATTATAATTACAAATTATAATTTTTATTATATCTTAAAATTTACTTGTAAAATATAATTATTATCTATAGGTTTTTTCACTATATATTCGTAATTATTTATACTGTTCCAGTTAGATTATGTACACCAAATGGTTAAAAAATTAGAGACACCCTGTAATAACCAGTTGTTCTACCTTTAGCTCTGATCACAGCCGATATTCTTCTTGGCATAGACTCAACAAGTTGCTGATACCGTTGATGAGAAATGTTGGCCAATGCTGACATAATGGCAGCTCTAAGTTTGGTCAGATTGAATGGTGGCGTTTCCAAGCTATCAAGTGATTTTTCGACTTCGTCCCACAAATGCTCCAAAGGATTGAGGTCAGGGGACTGAGCTGGCCATAGAAGCAGGTTAAACTCGGATTGATGTTCCTCAAACCAATTTGTGACCGACCGAGCACGGTGGTAATGTGTATTGTCATGCTGAAAGTGACCAACTCCATACGGAACATTACAGAAATAACCGAGCGTACGTGATCACGAGTTAAGATGTTGATGTAAGCTGTGCTATTTATAGATATGTCCACAAATATCAAGGGGCCCAATGTACTTTAGGAAAACATTCCACCCACCATAATTCCACCGCCACCAGCCTGAAGAGTTGCCATTTGGCAGGAATTCGTGCTATTTGCACATTATTCTGATTCTGTCATCTGCATGATGGAACAAGAAACGAGATTCATGACATCAGACTGCTGTTTTCCAGTCCTCAAGTGACCAATTTCCTCGTTCCTGGTCCCACAACAAATGCCTTTTTCCTATTTTTCTGTCATACCAAAGGCACTCTTGATGGTATCCTTTTGCTAAAACCCATTTTTTGCAAAGTCCATTTTTGCAAAGTTTGTTGGGATTTGCTTTGTGACCACCGGCATTGAATTCAGTTGTAATTTTTATGTTGTTGCCCTTCTGTTGCTGTAAACTGTGTGTGTGTTAATCGCCTTTCATCTCTCGTTCACCAGCCTTTATCGACCAGAATTGTCTTTATTGCTTGAATTTTTTTTCCAACTGCCACTCTCTAAACACCCAAAGTAATGTTTGGCGAGAAAATCCTAAAAGAGTCGTTGTTTCAGAGATGTTGGCACTAGCTCTTCTTGCACCTTCACTTCTCTTGCATTCCTCATTCAAAGTCACTTAAATCTTTCGTCTTATCTATTTTGACATTAACTTCCATGATAACTACGTTGTCTGAGGCTGAGCATTCTTTGTATACGAAAGTTAGTGTTGTTACGTCACTCTACGTCACTGTCATTCTAGTTTACTTTTAAATAAGGAGTGTCTGTAATCTTTTGGCCACTCAGTGTATATACAATCGTGAAAACACTAATTGAAGACCTTGCATGCTAAAAAGTTATATCCAAGTTTTAAAAACCATATTTTTAATATTGTGATTTGTTTCTAAAGCATATAACAATGTAATAACATGAGTGTAGAGGTTATTAATGTGGAAAGTGAAACGCGATCTGCCGACGAAAGGAGACGAAGGAGGCCGTCAGAAGCAGTCCAGTAGAGAGAAGACGACGGTTTAAAAAAGGCGGGAAAGAGAACATCACGAGAGAAGCGAGGACACGGTTGAAGAAGAACGCGCGGAAAGACAGAAGACGAAAAAGAAGTCCTACATTTGTTTTTTATAATAATCACAATATTTTTATGTCATTTGTATCCTTTAAAAAATTTCTGTTATCAAAATATTTCTTATCTCAATTAAAGTTTTTCAAAGACAAAAGAAACGTCTCACATTAATATATAGAAATCAAGTTAAATTTGAGAAACATTCCGTGCAAAACGAGTTATATTTAAATATCGTAGCCAATAGCGTAGCTTCATAAACGAAATACAACACGGGCACGATAAAACACATCACACCACAATTATGGCCTAAAGTGAGGAATGATTTAAAACCGTTTCGTCGAGAATGAAAATAAATGAACTACTAAATATTAAAATTAAATCAAAAAACAACATTAAACGGGAAAAGGAAAAGGATAAAATACAATTACTATTCTGTTCAATCATTGTATTTACAATTATTCTTGCCAACCACAAAGAGGTTTCATCGGTTCAATATTAAACATTGAAATAAGATGATGAATTGGCATTTTAATAAACTTTTTGTCCATAAAAGTAACGTTTGGCTTTCTATATTCACAGAAGTTCGAGAAAAATATTTTTCCTTGTATAATTTTCTTATTTTTTCATTTTTAGATACGTTTTTTAAAAAACATTATCCTATTTGAATGCTCTTAAACAATTTATATACATTTATAATAAAAGTAAAATGGAAAAATAAAAAACTGATAATAGGTTTTATTTCTAAACAAATATGTTTTTAATTAAAACGATTTTCGACCATACAAATATTTATGGATCGGTTTAAATTTTGTTTAATACTAGAGAGGTGGCGGCCGACGTTTTCATCGCGAAAACCTGTACGTCGGACGTTCAGCGCCGCCTTTTTGTAAGTTTAGAAGTTTGACAATGGCGTTTGATATGTCGAGCATGATTCCACTGACGTTCCAAACGCCATTGTCAAACTTCTAGGCTTACAGGAAGGCGGCGCTGAACGTCTGCCGCAATTTCTCTACTTTAACTAGAGACAGATAATTAACAACTTTAAAAACCGAAAACATGATATTAAATAACACATACAATATACAATTGACGTCGACATTTCTTTCAGGATCGACATCAATTGTATATTGAATGTGTTATTAATCCTCGGAATTTTTATCATCTATGTAAATGTGTTTTTAATTATCTTTGTACTGTACTACTACAAATGAAAACATCATTATTGCCTCAAAAGTAGTGAAGTCCATTGCAAAGAAGTTCAGACAAGTTATATCCCATTTACCATTCAAAATAAGTTAAATCTAAAATACTGTTCTAATATTATTGTTAATTGTCTACTTGGACATTATTTATTAATAGGACTTAATACTGGTGTTTAAAGATAACAATTACTAAAATACTGTTAAATTAGACAAAAGTGTATAGAATTTGTACAGGTTTCACCTTTGGATGATGTCTTGAACCTTAAACTCAATTCTTTCATCAAAATATGTTTTTTTGGCATACTCGATGTAATCTGGTATTATGTCAACAGCGACGATTTTCATTAATTTCGGGCATTTTGGTAAGAGAATACTTTTGGTTGTTCTTCCTGGACCGCATCCAATATCCAAAATGACATCCTCCTCAGACCATTCCATGCCCGAAAAGTGTGAGTCTATAGCTGATTCTACGTAGCGAGGCAGAAATTTCGGGCATAATTTATCATAATCTTCAGCCGTTCCGTTCATATTTTCTGAAATTGTATATAAAACTATTCATATCAGGTTCATTTGAAAGAAGCTCATAAAGAAAGACGAGAATATTCCATAAAAAGAAAATCGTAACTTTCACCAGAAACGGCTAGAAGGCAAAAACGAAAAAGTTGAAAATCTATCGATTTGGAGATATTCAGATTTAATGCCCGAGATAGTCTCTGGAGTTTATTAATTGTATACGTCGAATCTAGCTCAAAGCAAAAGGTCAAATTTGACCGATTCGAACTCTTTTCCTTGTTATGGGTACATAACAGCCGGCAAAATAACACGCATGTGAACTACAGCAAACCGTGCATGATAAATACCCTCGTACAGCAATAACAGATTCGACTGACGTGTAGTGCCAACAAGCCCATCAACTTTATATGGCAAATTTTGACTTTGAATATCTCAGCGTATAGATAGAAGTTCAAAATTCCGATTTTGTCATGACATCTGCAGAAATAAAAGGTAATAAAACCATTTATATTTGTGATCAACCCGGTCTGCAAAATTCGGTCTCAATAATCCCTTGTTGCAGTTCCGATTTCAATCATTTAACTTTTTTTTTTTTTTTTTGCATTATTTTATACAGCCCTACGTGTGAATAATTCGGAATAACTAACAGTTTTAAAATTATAATATCTAAGGATGATAAAAACTGCTTTGCGAATTTTTCTTAAATTCTAAAATTTAAATACAATTTTAAATATATTCGTGATAATTGCTCATATCTTTAAGAGTAGCAAACAAATAAACGCCTAATTTATTTTTACGTAATGTGTTTTAACCGACTTATTGTAAAGTTGATTTTTGTAAAATGCCAAAACCTGTTTTCTCACCTGCAAAATCTTTCGTAAGAAATACAGAATCAATTCCAATTCGGACCCCCACGCTTCGTTATCAATATTTCGAATCGAAAAAAATCACATGTTACGATTGTGGCAGTTTAGCCTTCACTTCATTAAATTCATTTCGTGCTTATAACCTATAAATTTTTGAAATTTGTGTTTATAGTAAAATCAAAATTATATGTACGTTTAATTAGAAATTGTTCTATGACGCGCACTCTCCTATCTAATTAGATGATTAGCAATGCCTGCAGCCTGCGAGTTTCGATTAAAACCCACGTCTGTATGGCTCTAATTATATTTTTTTCACTAATGTGCTAGTCTGATAAATTAAATCTTCATTATAAATTTACAGTATAATTTGTTTCTTAAAACTATCATTTGAAAGATTTTGTTGTGATAATTAAAAAACATAAATTGTTTAAAAATATTAATTAATTCGAAATGTGAGTTGAATTTTACTTATTATTTTCAATTTATTCAAACTTGCTATAACATACGTCGGGATTGATATTTATATGTTAAAGTAACTACTAAAAATTAAGGCGATCCCGTTGATAGTCAAGTACTCTTCATACCATTAATTCTGTAGAGGTTTCTAGATTAATTCTGTATTTAGTTGACAAAATACAGTCGACACCCCTATAACACGGTAGATAAGTCCCGTTTTTTTATGAAATTCATGTTCTAAGAGTCCTTGAATACATGAGCTAATCACAGCCCTGCACGTATGCAGTTTACGGACTACGGCTGTTTGAAAGATTTTCTTTCATAATATTAATTGATCGATTCTAGACTAATTTGACTCAACGCTTCCAAAACACGTGTAATTTTTTGGGAATAATCCATATAAACTCTTGCATAAACAAAAAATTTTAAGATTACTTACCGAGTGTGCACCGTTCGACGACGCCATTGCTTAAGCTTGTTTACATCGCGGAGCGGCGCATCGAACGGCGGGCGCGTGTTTCCTGGTAAATTATTTTTCTGCAAAAAATTTATTGAACTTTGGAGACATCATTAATATAAATATCATTTTTATGGTCGTTAAATAATAATTGTTTTTTAGTAGGTTTGCTGCTCGTTTATACCCAACGGTTTGTGCAATTTTCGCTATTGGTCTAGATTCGACAAATCCTGTCGGCGATGACGTTTTACCGTATTATACGAGTTTTTAGCGTGTTTATACGAATACGGTCGCAATTTTTTCGTCGTTATATACGAATTCGCATTATATAAACCCGTTTTATAGGGGTGTACTGTATATGAATTTACAAGCTCAGAAAATATTTTCTTTATAAATAAGTGTTTATATCAGCCAACCTTTTGCATACCATGCGCCAATGTTTTGATAGACGCGTTCAGATGCGCAGTGGCGCACCGTGAGTGTTCGCAGCCCGGGGCGGAGAAAAATTTCGGCCACCCCTTAATTAGGTATTTTAATTTATAAGACGAAAATTCAGTTTTGCCACAGAACAAGCAATGAAAAATGCGGTTGTAGTATAGCTACCCGTATAAAATAGTTCTATATGACATTAGTGGTGAACATGAACATGAATGTATCGTGTAACGTACAAGGAAAAAAAAAGTCAACAGGTCGATTGCAACGAATTGTGTAAGAAATGAACTTGCCAAGACAGACTATAAAAAATTAATTTTCTATGTAATATTCATAATTGCAATGAAGCCAAATCTGGCAATGTTGCTCAGAACCGACGGAAGCGCCACTTGTAATCGTCCAATGCGCCAAGTTTGGCGCATGCGCCACGTTTTGGCCACCCCTGGTTTATATCATTCGAGTTTTAAAAACTTTTTCACAATTTAAATCTTACCTGGAAACAGGATTCAGCAATTTCGTCTGTTATAAGTCCAATTATGGAATCTTTCGTTGTTTCACTGCATCAGTTGATATACACATAACCGTAGTAATATNAGTACCTAATTTATATATAATACTGTACAGACGATAGCAAACTCAATTTAGCCGCTCCGTAGCGTGGCGCAGGGCGGAGGAAAGTAGTTCGGCTGTTCATCCACTATTGGTCCAGATTCTATCAATCTTGTCGCGACACGAGTCGGCGACGACGTTTTAGGAGTTCCTTTATACGAATATTGCTACAATTTTTTCGCTACGTTATAGGAATTTCCGTTATAGTAACCCACGTTATAGGGGAGTCGACTGTATAATTATTTGTAAAAAATCTTCCTTAGTACTTCTGATACTAGTTTATTTTTAATAATATTGTTTGTCTATCAAAAAAACTTTTACATATGTATGTCAATTTTTACTATGTTAACAATTTTTTACTATGTCTGTTATCTACCCATGTGTAAAAAAATTTTAATGATTGCGAGTATAATGGTTTGTTTGTTGGAAGTTATGGTTGTTTAATTTTAGATGTATATTAATACGGAATGCACAATTTTATGTTTAAATACAGGTTAGAGGATGAGGAAGGNGTATGTCAATTTTTACTATGTTAACAATTTTTTACTATGTCTGTTATCTACCCATGTGTAAAAAAATTTAAATGATTGCGAGTATAATGGTTTGTTTGTTGGAAGTTATGGTTGTTTAATTTTAGATGTATATTAATACGGAATGCACAATTTTATGTTTAAATACAGGTTAGAAATGAGGAAGGTTTGCCCTCCCAATCCCTATTTTGAAAATAAAAAAAAATTATTTGTAATTAACATAATGTGGAAATGTAAGTGTTTTTTATGATTTAGTATTTTTTATGGTATAACATGGTCATGTTTTAATATTTCTTGTTTATTTGAACTAGCACTGAGGAGGGGTTGGAGTACATTATACCAACCCGAAATGTAAGTTCAATGGAAAATAAAAAATAATTTGCTAACCAGAAATTACTGTGAGATACGTCTACCAAAGTGTGTTTTTTTTGGATTACAGAGACGGATTTACATTTGTAATATACCATACAGTAAGCCATTTATATATTAAGGAAAACATTTATTTTACTTTTTAAAAAAAATCAAAATGCATTTCACCTATTCGACATCTTCAGTGGATACTGACTTCAATTAACAAGTATCTTCTTATAATGAACGATACTATACCTGCAATGATCACGCCAGCATTTAAATTTCTCTGGCTGTAGCGAAGGGGTGCAGGACATCTTCTACCGAAACTATTCTNTAACTGATGATAATAATAAAAATATTAAACTTAAAGATTTGAAAATAAAATTTATAATTAATGATTATCCAAAGATTATTCTTACTAAATAGAAAACATGTTACTTAAAAGTTATAATACGAAGTTTAAAAATGGAGAAACATAAAAGATTTCCATATCTTGAAAATATTTTTGATTATTGTAGTAATTGCCTTAAAAATTATAACATTTGTTTGGTCCCATCTTTGACCAATAAAATTTCACAGAATATTCACAGATATATTGTTATTAGTAGTATTAATAATATGGATTGCCGAAAAAAGCTGGTGTTGTATACAAGTTGGAATGTGATTGTCAAAATCCATATATGTACATAGGTGAAACAGGGAGCATGTTAGATGTTAGAATAAAAGAACATGAAGCGGCCACCAGATTGAAGTACAATAATTCTCCGTGGTATGATCATACAAATAACAATAATTGTAAAATTAACCGTAATAATATAAAATTCAAATAACAATAATTGTAAAATTAACCGTAATAATATAAAAATTTTGCATTTTGAAAAAGATCCTTATAAAAGAAAATTTAAAGAGCATTTAGAAATAAGGAAACAAAAAAATAATTTAATAAATAACTCAGATGGTATGCAAATTGATTACCACTGGTACGAATTAATAGATGGCGCTAAAACAAGTTAAAACATGGTACAGTAGACCCCCCCCCTATAACGCTTAGATACGTTCCACGTTAATCGAATTTTACGTTGTAGGAATCATTAAATACATGAGCCAATCGCAGCTCGACACGTGTGAAGTTTACGGACTAAGGCTGTTTGAGAGGTTTTCTTCTATAAAATTAACCGATTCTAGACTAATTCCACTCAACATTTCCAAAACACGTATAATTTTTTGGGAATAATC
>NW_019386085.1:32895-35064 GCF_000671375.1 Centruroides sculpturatus
TACATAAAGGTAGAGTATAGAAATTTTGTATAAAATTAATGTGGACGATAGTTAAAAATGACATTTTATTTCAGACTGAAGATATGTTAAACATAATTCCATTGATGGACAATTGGAATAAACTCGTATATGAATTTTTTAAATCCGCATAAAATTTACTATTACAGCAGTGAGACAATAAACGTATATATTTAGAATTATTAATATATATTCAGCTTTTATAAATGTTATGGAAAATGTGTTATATTTTTATTGTTGATGTTTATGTGTTTAATTTCAAAACATCTTTATAAATGATAGAAAAAGATAAAAAACGATAAAGAGTGATCGTGCAATGGCATTAAGTCAACACACTATCTTATCTGTATTGTTTTTTTATCTCTTATCTTTCTTATCGTCTTTTATTTTTTTTTAAATAGATACAGATATGTTTTATATTACTACGGTTATGTGTATATCAACTGATGCAGTTAAAGAACGAAAGATTCCGTAATTGGACTTATAATAAACGAAATTGCTGAATCCTGTTTCCAGGTAAGATTTAAATTGTGAAAAAGTTTATAAAACTCGAATGATATAAACAATTATTTATAAAGGAAATATTTTATGAGCTTGTAAATTCATATACAGTAGACCCCCTATAAAACGGGTTTATATAATGCGAATTCGTATATAACGGCGAAAAAATTGCGACCGTATTCGTATAAACACGCTAAAAAACTCGTATAATACGGTAAAACGTCATCGCCGACAGGATTTGTCGAATCTAGACCAATAGCGAAAATTGCACAAACCGTTGGGTATAAACGAGCAGCAAACCTACTAAAAACCATTTATTATTTAACGGCCATAAAAATTATATTTATATTAATGATGTCTCCAAAGTTCAATAAATTTTTTGCAGAAAAATAATTTACTAGGAAACACGCGCCCGCCGTTCGATGCGCCGCTCCGCGATGTAAACAAGCTTAAGCAATGGCGTCGTCGAACGGTGCACACTCGGTAAGTAATCCTACAATTTTTTGTTTATGCAATAGTTTATATAGATTATTCCCAAAAAATTACACGTGTTTTGGAAACGTTGAGTCAAATTAGTCTAGAATCGATTAATTTTATGAAAGAAAACCTTTCAAACAGCCGTAGTCCGTAAACTGCACTCGTGCCGGGCTGTGATTGGCTCATGAATCAAGGACTCTTAGAACATGAATTTAATAAAAAACGGGACTTATCTACCGTGTTATAAAGGTGTCGACTGTATTTTGTCAACTAAATACAGAATTAATCTACAAACCTCTACAGAATTAATGGTATGAAGAATACTTGACTATCAACGGGATCGCCTTAATTTTTAGTAGTTTATACTTTAACATATAAATATCAATCGCGACGTATGTTACAGCAAGCTTGAATAAAATGAAAATAATAAGTAAAATTCAATTCACATTTCGAATTAATTAATATTTTTAAATAATTTAAGTTTTTTAATTAACACAACAAAATCTTTCAAATGATAGTTTTAAGAAACAAATTATACTGTAAATTTATAATGAAGATTTAATTTATCAGACTAGCACATTAGTGAAAAAAATATAATTAGAGCCATACAGACGTGGGTTTTAATCGAAACTCGCAGGCTACAGGCATTGCTAATCATCTAATTAGATAGGAGAGTGCGCGTCATAGAACAATTTCTAATTAAACGTACATATAATTTTGATTTTACTATAAACACAAATTTCAAAAATTTATAGGTTATAAGCACGAAATGAATTTAATGAAGTGAAGGCTAAACTGCCACAATCGTAACATGTGATTTTTTTCGATTCGAAATATTGATAACGAAGCGTGGGGGTCCGAATTGGAATTGATTCTGTATTTCTCACGAAAGATTTTGCAGGTGAGAAAACAGGTTTTGGCATTTTACAAAAATCAACTTTACAATAAGTCGGTTAAAACACATTGCGTAAAAATAAATTAGGCGTTTATTTGTTTGTTACTCTTAAAGATATGAGCAATTCTCACGAATATATTTAAAATTGTATTTAAATTTTAGAATTTAAGAAAAATTCGCAAAGCAGTTTTTATCATCCTTAGATATTATAATTTTAAAACTGTTAGTTATTCCGAATTATTCACACGTAGGGCTGTATAAAATAATGCAAAAAAAAA
>NW_019386085.1:36883-50270 GCF_000671375.1 Centruroides sculpturatus
TTTTTAAATGGCTGTATTTTTAAACTCTTTCCAACATTACGAATTATACACCGGGGTATTTTAGAAAACAGAACCTGAGTTTGTACTTTTGAACTGAAGAGGGACTTAAAATACAAATAAGTCCGAAATGCATATGACAAACCAATAAAAGAAGTACCTAACCTGAAAGTTGTATATGATAGTCTACCGAACGGAATTGATCGGATTAAAGAGACACATTCACAAAAATTTAATTTATCAGACTAGCACATTAGTGAAAAAAATATAATTAGAGCCATACAGAAGTGGGTTTTAATCGAAACTCGCAGGCTGCAAGGCTTTGAAAATGTCACATATGGAAATTGTTAACAAAAGTTATTAAATAAAATTGAAATAATAAACCAAGTTAATCATTGCTAATCATCTAATTAGATAGGTTAGTGCGCGTCAAAGAGCAATTTCTAATTATATATACGTATAATTTTGATTTTACTTTAAACACAAATTTCAAAAATTTATAGGTTATATGGACAAAATGAATTTAATGAAGTGAAGGCTAAACTGCCACAATCGTAACATGTGATCTTATTTCGATTCAAAATATTGATAACGATGCGTGACGGTCCGAATTGGATTTGATTCTGTATTTTTCACGAAAGATTTTGCAGGTGAGAAAACAGGTTTTGGCATTTTACAAAAATCAACTTTACAATAAATCGGTTAAAACACATTGCGTAAAAATAAATTAGGCATTTATTTGTTTGTTACTCTTAAAGATATGAGCAATTCTCACGAATATACTGTATTTAAAATTGTGTTAAAATTTTAAAATATAAGAATAAATTCGCAAAGCAGTTTTTATCATCCTTAGATATTATAATTTTAAAGCTATTAGTTATGCCGAATTATTCACACGTAGGGCTATATAAAATAATGCAAAAAATAAGTTAAATGATTGAAATCGGAACTGCAACAATAGATTATTGAGACCGAATCTTGCAGTCCGGGTTGATCACGAATATAAATGGTTTTATTACCTTTTGTTTTTGCAGATGTCATGACAAAATCGGAATTTTGAACTTTTATCTATACGCTGAGATATTCGAAGTCAAAATTTGGCGTGTAAAGTTGATGGGCTTGTTGGCACTACATGTCAGTCGAATCTGTTATTGATGTACGAGGGCATTTTTCATGGAGGGTTTGCTGTAGTTCACATGCGTGTTATTTTGCCGACTGTTATGTACCCATAACAAGGAAAAGAGTTGCAATCGGTCAAATTTGACCTTCCGCTTTGAGCTAGATTCGACGTATACAAGTAATAAACTCGAGAGATTATCTCGGGCATTAAATCTGAATATCTCCAAATTGATAGATTTTCACCTTTTTCGTTTTGGTCTTCTAGTCGTTTCTGGTGGCAAGTTACGATTTTCATTTTATGGAATGTTCTCATCTTTCTTTATGAGCTTCTTTCAAATTAACCTGATATGAATAGTTTCGTATTCAATTTCAGAAATTATGAACGGAACGGCTGAAGATTATGATAAATTATGCCCGAAATTTCTGCCTCGCTACGTAGAATCAGCTATAGACTCACACTTTTCGGCCATGGAATGGTCTGAGGAGGATGTCATTTTGGATATTGGATGCGGTCCAGGAAGAACAACCAAAAGTATTCTCTTACCAAAATGCCCGAAATTAAAGAAAATCGTCGCAGTTGACATAATACCAGATTACATCGAGTATGCCAAAAAGACATATTTTGATGAAAAAATCGAGTTTAAGGTTCAAGACATCATCCAAAGGTGAAACCTGTACAAATTCGTGTGATACAAATTCTATACCCTTTTGTCTAATTTAACAGTATTTTAGATTTAACTTATTTTGAATGGTAAATGGGATATAACTTGTCTGGAGTTCTTAGCAATGGACTTCACTACTTTTGAAGCAATAATGATGTTTTCATTTGTAGTAGTACAGTACAAAGATAATTAAAAACACATTTACATAGATGATGAAAATTCCGAGGATTAATAACACATTCAATATACAATTGATCTCGATCCTGAAAGAAATGTCGACGTCAATTGTATATTGTATGTGTTATTTAATATCATGTTTTCGGTTTTTAAAGTTGTTAATTATCTGTCTCTAGTTAAAGTAGAGAAATTGCGGCAGACGTTCAGCGCCGCCTTCCTGTAAGCCTAGAAGTTTGACAANGAAAATCGTCGCTGTTGACATAATACCAGATTACATCGAGTATGCCAAAAAAACATATTTTGATGAAAGAATTGAGTTTAAGGTTCAAGACATCATCCAAAGGTGAAACCTGTACAAATTCTATACACTTTTGTCTAATTTAACAGTATTTTAGTAATTGTTATCTTTAAACACCAGTATTAAGTCCTATTAATAAATAATGTCCAAGTAGACAATTAACAATAATATTAGAACAGTATTTTAGATTTAACTTATTTTGAATGGTAAATGGGATATAACTTGTCTGAACTTCTTTGCAATGGACTTCACTACTTTTGAGGCAATAATGATGTTTTCATTTGTAGTAGTACAGTACAAAGATAATTAAAAACACATTTACATAGATGATAAAAATTCCGAGGATTAATAACACATTCAATATACAATTGATGTCGATACTAAAGAAATGTCGATATCAATTGTATATTGTATGTGTTATTTAATATCATGTTTTCGGTTTTTAAAGTTGTTAATTATCTGTCTGTCTCTAGTTAAAGTAGAGAAATTGCTGCCGACGTTCAGCGCCGCCTTCCTGTAAGCCTAGAAGTTTGACAATGGCGTTTGGAACGTCAGTGGAATCATGCTCGACGTATCAAACGCCATTGTCAAACTTCTAAACTTACAAAAAAGGTGGCGCTGAACGTCCGACGTACAGGTTCTCCCGATCAAAACGGCGGCCGCAACCTCTCTAGTATTTAAAAAATTTGAACCGACCCATAATTATTTGTATGGTCAAAAATCGTTTTAATTAAAAACACATTTGTTTAGAAATAAAACCTATTATCAGTTTTTTATTTTTCCATTTTACTTTTATTATAAATGTATATACAGTGGTGCCTCGTATAACGTACGCCTCGAATAACGGACGCTGCGAACAACGGACTTTCCGTTCGGCAGTTACGTGAGACGAACAATGGACTTTCTTCGAACAAGTGCGAATGATGTTTCCACTCTTTTGCCGTTGCCAATGACAATCTGCTATTTTTAGGATATATTAGTATTATTAGAATGTATTATTAGTATATCTGAAGTAGAAATGTAATGTAATATATGTTGATGATTTAAATAAACATTAAATGTAATGTAGTATATGTTGACGATTCAAATAAACGAAATGTAATTGTGTAGATGCCGAGGTGGCGGGACGAAAAGAGGTTGTAAAAAACAAACGGAGCGAGAGTAGCTCGTAGAAGTGTTTAGTGATCTTAATTAATAAAGAATTATTCGTATCATATAATCTGGCAAGTTAAGTCATTTATAATGCATCATGGCTTCTAAAAAAACAGAAAGGTGATTTCAATTGAAACAAAGCAAGAAATCATCAGGAGTGAAAGTTGACAAAAACTTTCTTGTCGAATGGGGAGAGGTTCAGGAGTTTACCAACACTCATTATCCAAACAGAGCTGAGGCCAACAGGATCAATGATCTCTACGATGACACCTTTGTCCGTCATTTCCGACAGGTGTTAAAGAAGAAAGAGAAACAGACCACCTTGGTCATGTTTTTCAAGAAGCCAGCGGGCAAAAAACAAAGGATGGAACAAGAGAAGTTGACCCTGCAAGTTCCGGTAGCCTCTCCTGAATCTGACTCCGATTAAAAAACAATAAAAAAAGACCCGCTGCAATGTGTAAAAAGTCTGTATCTGTATGAATGTGTAAAGAAAGTGTTCTTCCACCTCCTCCTCACAACATCTGACTACCCGGCATAATTGGTGTCTGCTCCATTTTCATTTTTTATGGTACAGTACGGTTATTTTATGCTGCGGAACGAATTATATGTTTTAACATGTATTTCTATGGGAAAATGCGTTTCGTATAACGGACGTTTCACTTAACGGACGTGCACCTGGAACGGATTAAGTACGTTGTACGAGGCACCACTGTAAATTGTTTAAGAGTATTCAATAAAATAATCTTTTTTTAAAAAACGTATCTAAAAATAAGAAAATTATACAAGAAAAAATATTCTTCTAGAACTTCTATGAATATAGAAAGCCAAACGTTACTTTTGTGGACAAAAAGTTTATTAAAATGCCAATTCATCATCTTTTTTCAATGTTTAATATTGAACCGATGAAACCTTTTTGTGGCTAGCAAGAATAATTGTAAATACAATGATTGAACAGAGCAGTAATTGTATTTTATCTTTTTCCTTTTCCCGTTTAATGTCGTTTTTATTTAATTTTAATATTTAGTAGTTCATTTATTTTCATTCTCGACGAAACGGTTTTAAATCATTCCTCACTTTAGGTGCAGCCATAATTGTGGTGTGATGTTTCTTATCGTGCACGTGTTGTATTTCGTTTATGAAGCTGCTCTATTGGCTACGGTGTTTAAATATAACTCGTTTTGCACGAAACGTTTCTTAAATTTAACTTGATTTCTATATATTAATGTGAGACGTTCTTTTTTCTTTGAAAAACTTTAATTGAGATAAGAAATATTTTGATAACAGAAATTTTTTAAATTTAACTTGATTTCTATATATTAATGTGAGGCGTTCTTTTTTCTTTGAAAAACTTTAATTGAGATAAGAAATATTTTGATAACAGAAATTTTTTAAAGGATACAAATTACATAAAAATATTGTGATTATTATAAAAAACAAATGTAGGACTTCTTTTTCGTCTTCTGTCTTTCCGCGCGTTCTTCTTCTTCAACCGTCGCCTCGCTTCTCTCGTGATGTTCTCTTTCCCGCCTTTTTTTTAACCGTCGTCTTCTCTCTCCTGGACTCCCTCTGCCGGCCCTCTTCGTCTCCTCTCGTCGGCAGATCGCGTTTCACTTTCCACATTAATAACGTATACGCTCATGTTATTACATTCTTGTACACTTTAGAAACAAATCACAATACCAAAAATATGGTTTTTAAAACTTGGATATAACTTTTTAGCATGACAGGTCTTCAAATAGTGTTTTCACGTTTGTATATACCCTGAGTGGCCAAAAAATTAGAGACACTTCTTATTTAAAAGTAAACTAGAATGACAGTGACGTAGAGTGACGTAACAACACTAACTTTCGTATACAAAGAATGCTCAGCCTCAGACAACGTAGTTATCATGGAAGTTAATGTCAAAATAGATAAGACGAAACATTTAAGTGACTTTGAACGAGGAATGCAAGATGAGTTAGTGCCAACATCTCTGAAACAACGACTCTTTTAAGATTTTCTCGCCAAACAGTACTTCGGGTGTTTAGAGAGTGGCAGTTGAAAAAAAATTCAAGCAATAAAGAAAATTCTGGTCGATAAAGGCTTGTGGACGAGAGATGAAAGGCGATTAACACACACACAGTTTACAGCAACACAAGGGCAACAGCATAAATATTACAGCTGAATTCAATGCAGGTGGTCACAAAGCAAATCCCAACAAACTTTGCAAAAATGGACTTTGCAAAAAATGGGTTTTAGCAGCAGGATACCACCAAGAGTGCCTTTGGTATGACAGAAAACTAGGAAAAAGGCATTTGTTGTGGGACCAGGAACGAGGAAATCGGTCACTTCAGGACTGGAAAACAGCAGCCTGATGTCATGAATCTCTTTTCTTGTTCCATCATGCAGATGACAGAATCAGAATAATGTGCAAATACCACGAAATTCCTGCCGAATGGCAACTCTTCAGGCTGGTGGCGGTGGAATTCTGATGGGAGGAATGTTTTCCTAAAGTACATTGGGTCCCTTGATATTTGTGGACATAATAAATAGCACAACTTATCTCAACATCGTTACTCGTGATCACGTACGCTCGGTTATTTCTGTAATGTTCCCGAATGGAGTTGGTCACTTTCAGCATGACAATACATCCTATCACCGTGCTCGATCGGTCTCAAATTGGTTTGAGGAACATCAATCCGAGTTTAACCTGCTTCTATGGCCAGCTCAGTCCCCTGACCTCAATCCTTTGGAGCATTTGTGGGACGAAGTCAAAAAATCACTTCAAAGCTTGGAAACGCCACCATCCAATCTGACCAAACTTACAGCTGCAATTATGTCAGCATTAGCCAACATTTCTCAACAACGGTATCATCAACTTGTTGAGTCCATGTCAAGAAAAATAACGGCTGTGATCAGAGCTAAAGGTAGAAAAACTGGTTATTACAGGGTGTCTCTAATTTTTTAACCACTTGGTGTACATAATCTAACTGGAAAACAGTATAAATAATTTTGAATATAAAGTGAAAAAACCTATAGATAATAATTATATTTTACAAGTAAATTTTAAGATATAATAAAAATTATAATTTGTAATTATAATTTCTAGACCTGATATAAAAGAAATTGGAAAATACGATAAAGTTGTGTCTTTCTACGCCTTCCATTTCATAAATGATTATCAGAAATTGTTTTCTGTTATTTCTTCAATTTTGAAGCCCGGAGGATATTTTTTCTTTATTTATTTTACGAAATGGCCGTTGATTCCAATTCTACAGAATCTTAGTACTAACGAAGAGTGGAAGAAATACATAAAGGTAGAGTATGGAAATTTTGTATAAAATTAATGTGGACGATAGTTAAAAATGACGTTTTATTTCAGACTGAAAATATGCTTAACACAATTCCATTGATGGACAATTGGAATGATGTCGAATCGGAATTTAAAAATTTTCTTTCCAAGTTTGATTTCAGAGTGACAAAGAGTAAATGTGAAGTTTTAGATATATCATATTCTAACAAAAAGCATTATTTGGGTAATTTTTGTAATATTGTCTTACATATAACTATATTTGTATTAATATTAATTTTACCAAAATAAATTATTTTCTTTTATCCTGTTCTTAGATGCAAAGTTAATAAATAGCGATTATTCTAATTTTATTTTTAATTTAGGGTTTTTAAAACTCCGTTTTGAAAAACCAGTTTTTTGAAGAAATTTATATAAAAACCGCTAAAATATAGCTAAAACTGGGTATTTGAGCCTAGACTTAAACATATAAATAAATTAATTATTTGATTAAAAACATCAACAGTTTGACACAAAATCGTCTCTGACATAAAACGAGAATGTTGTTAAATACTAAGTTTCATAAAACTAACTACAAAAGCAAAATAATCTCCCTACGCCTAAAAAGCGTCCAATTCTCCCTACAGTAGGGAGAAATCATTCAACTACGGAAAAACGACAGGAAGATTTGTACACTTAAAAGAATGCCTTGTTTTAGATTTGAATGACATCGGTGCTTCTCACATTTGGAACGAAGCAGAGAATTGTAAAATTGTAGATCTCCTTAAAGTTTAAAAACCAATACGTTTAGTAGCTGATGCCTTAGGACGACAAAGTTTGCATCTTGTCGTCCTATTTATTAACAAGTAAAGGTATATTTGAATTTCTGTAATGTGAATTGAAAAATTTGGAAACTGAAATTAGCTCCATGTTGTTACATAGTGTAGAGCAGGGGTGGCCAACCTTTTGCATACCATTTTTTGCATACCATTTTTCGATAGACGAGTTCACGTGCGCAGTGGCGTACCGTGAGTGTTAGCAGCCCGGGGCGGAGAAAAATTACGGCCACCCCTTATTTAGGTAAAGGTAACCCCCGAATAACACGGCACTTCTATAGCACGGATTCGCTCTAACACGGTTCGAGAATTGGTACCATCCCCCGTATAACACGATACTTTTATAGCACGGATTCACTCTGACACGGTTCGAGAATTGGGTAAAACCCTCGTACAACAGGAAATGTAATAAATTTTTACATACTTAAGTAATAATAGTTCACGAAAATTATTATTTTCGTGAACTATTAGTACTTAAGTATGTAAATTTTCTCTTCTCGCCTTCTGTCGATACACGTGGTCCTTCTCGAAACTTGTTTCAATGTTGCCAGATCGCGACGCTTCTGCTTCTGATGTTGCCGAATGTTTTTCCCTTATTCCATACTTGCTTTATTCTTCATAAGTGCTTAGCACCATATAAGGAAATTTATAAAGACCTTTTAACTAGAAGCAAGCAATCTAAAATTACATACATTTTGCAAAAGGTAAAGCATGGATCTGAAGATAATGCAGAAAAATGCTCAGAGGATAAGGATAACTTGCCAAAAAGAAAACGCTCTCGGTTAATTAATAGTGTTTTTAGTGATGACGAAGAAAACATTGTTTAATTTATATTAATATGTATCACTTAAAAAAATTTTAATGAAGATATTTATCTTAATTATGAAAATATACTAGCATGTTTTTTAATTTTTGGAACCTAACCCTCCTTTTCGTATTAGTTCTTTGTTTCGTATAACACGGATTCGCATAACACGGCAATTTTTTGGAACGTAACTACCATGTTATACGGGGGTTACCTGTATTACAATTTATAAGACGAAAATTCAGATTTGCCACAAAACAAGCAATGAAAAATGCGGTTGTAGTGTAGCTACCCGTATAAAATGGTTCTATATGACATCAGTGGTGTACATGAACACGAATGCATCGTGTAACGTACAAGAAAAAAAAAGGTCAACAAATCGATTGCACCGAATTGTGTAAGAAATACACTTGCCAAGACACACTGTAAAAAATTAATTTCCTACGTAATATTCATAATTGCAATGAAGCCAAATCTGGCAATGTTGCTCGGAACCGACTGAAGCGCCACTTGTAGTAGTCCAATGCGCCAAGCTTGGCGCATGCGCCACGCTTTGGCCACCCCTGGTGTAGAGGTACGAATTCAAAAGAAAAGACAAACGGAATCAGTAACACTTATCCTTTATTTTCAAAATCCACAGAACGTTTAGACAAAGTCGTCTAGCGTATTTCTTTCACTAGCTGCAAAATCTGATATCATTAAATTATCTGGACAAATATTATCAAGATTATATCCAAATTATTCTATAGAAGTCGACTGCGATGATGAACAAATGGCGAAGAAGAAAATTAACCCATAGCTTTAAAAAATGCTATGGAAAAATCAATACATAAATATCTCCAAGAACCTAAAGTGACTTCGTCCAGCCCTAAGACACTAAAAACGAAGTTTTTAGTATTTGAGGGTACAAACAGAAGAACGAAAAATTTTAATTTATTATTTAATGCTTTAAAGACGATTAAACCCAGCTCAGTAGCAAGTGAGAGAGTTTTTCTATTTCTGGCAATTTTGTGTACAAAATAAGGACACGATTGAGGAATAGATCTATAGACGTTCTTTGCATTCTAAAATCATATTTTCTTAGGAAAAATAAGGAATAAAATAATATTTTGTAGGCATTCATTGTTATTTGTATTTCTTTATGGTTTTTTATTGAGTAAATTTTGTACTTTAATGTGATAATCTAGCATTTCCATTTTTTCTTTTTTGTTTTGTGTAGACATTGGTCGATTTCTTTTTGGTTACATTTTTGAAATTTTATAAATATTAAATAAATTAAAAAGTTCTAAAATCAGTTGTAAATATTCCTTATTTCCATTTTGGGAAGAGTGAAAATTCGAAAACCGGTTAAAACCCGTTTCGTAAAAAAGTTGAGATTCAAAAACCGGTTTATTAAAAAGTCGGCTTTTGTATAAATCCTAGTTTAATTATTATTTCTATGTTTCGGGAAATTTTTCATTTGACTAAGAGTATCATTAAATACTACTTTTATTAAGTGAAATTCTTCATAACTTAGAAAGTGTTCTGTCTGTGATCAAACTATACATTAATAAATAATTTGTTAGGAAATAATAGACTACTGTGAAGTAAAGGAAATTAATAAAGGAGTAAGAAGCGTAATGTGTAACTGATTCCCACGCAGACACAATCAGTTTTAATATCACTATTAGATGAATATAGCGATTACTAATCAATAGGTAATTTGTTACCGCTTGGCCCAACTAACTGTTTCCGAATTTCCTATGATTTAGCTACATGAACAGTCATTTTTACCTCGTTTTATTTGTTTACAAATAGCATTACAAAAAAATAGAAGAAAATTTATTATTGGTTTATTATGACATCGTATAATAACAATTTTATCAAAAACCGTAATAAAATAATAATATAAATGAATGTTAATAATGTACAGTACAGGATATACTTGTCCCAAAATAAGGAAGGCATGAATGCTTCAGCAGTTAAATTGCAAGTAATAAACAAAATATCACAAGCGTAGTATAAAATAACATAATATATTTAATAAAATAATAGTATAAAATACTATTCTTTCAAATAGTATTTTACACTAATTTTTCAAATAGGCAAAATACTCTCTATGGTATTTTGCCTATTTGAATGGTGCTAGAAGTGTTTTGATGTGATGTGGATTTGGATGAGGTGGTATGATAAATCTAGCTTTTATCTCTGGTCGTATTAATGTTGTAGGATATTAGCAAGCTCTACATATGCACCTAATGCAATTTGCTAAATAATTTGGAAGAAAGTTGTTGCAATTTCGACATGGTAATGCAATCACTTATAATGGAAAATTAACTTGGCAAATGGCGGTCACGTTATAAACTAATTGTGATGTTTTCCTGATAGTACTCGTTTTTATGTAAAGCAGAATCAGTAAATCCTTCGCAGCGGAGCTCAGTTTTCCCGAAATACCTGGTAGTAATATTAAATTGATTTTTAATAAGTCGTTCAATAGTTCATAGATATAATACTGTAGAAACAATACAATGTGATTCAAAAGTTTCCATACATAAGGAAGCATCCTACCGTAAATTACATACTCACTTATAATATGATGTATGAAAATACTTCTTTTCTATCGAATGTGTATTATTACGTCTGATGTTATTACGACGCGAAATTTATTTCACAAAACTAATAAAAGTTGAATAGAGAAGATTATTGCGGAATTGAAAACATGCAGATTTTATTATTGTAATATAACTATAAATTCCGAGATAATATTTATATATAAGCGTTTTCATTAGTATTTTGCTTTACCATAATTTATTTTCTTTTAGATATATTAGTTGCAGTATTACCTAAAGCACTCTTTCAAAAGATGGAACCGGATGTTAAAAATCGCCTTTTGAAGCAGGCCGAACAGATCATTCTCAAGTTTTGTTCTCAAAAGGAAAATGGCGAAATTTCGGCTCCTTTGAATTTTTGCAGGTTTCAGGAGTGAAGAATGAAACTTAAAATTAAGCCATCAATATATGCTCCATAATTCTACATATGTGCTGTCTATTTTGTATTTCATTTTTGATAATAGAAATAATAAAACTAGTTGGCAATGTCTTTTGCTGGACATTCCCGGCATTATTTATTTGAGGTAACGCGACACATGAGCGATCTGCAGAGGGAAAATGTCTTCCGGGAATACTTTTGAAAGAAACTAGTTTCTATTTGGGTATTTAAACGTAGAAGAATCCTGGAAAATTCACGTGGCTGGTCTGTTAAAGAGGCGCGAACCCACGACCGTATATTTCTGTTCAGTGGTCTTATTCATTCTGTCGTTAGTGCTGCCCAGGCACTCGAACAGCAAATTCAAGGGACCAGTAAGTCCGATATGTTTCAAGTACACTACAATATAAAATTTAGAAGATCATTTAGGCTTGCAGTACGTGACTTCTCAAAGTTTTTTCCTGAAACAACATGTTCGAGTGGTCGACGAAATGCTTTCTCCAAAAGAATGGTTCTTAACATGCATGATTACGAGTGAAGAAACATGGATCTGCCCTTTTGACTCCAAAACAGCTGAACAATCAAGTGAATGGAGCTTGCAAGCCCGAAAATAAAAGTCAAATTCAGTCAAAAATTAAATTCATACCGAAACTTACCAAATTTTGTAATCTGTAGTGAGCAACATACCTGGACTTCAAACTACTTGTCTTTTAAAAATAAATTAATGACTGTAGATACTCATAATTTAAAACAAGAATAGAAATAAAATATATTTAAAACAGATTAAAATATTAGAAAATATAAAAGAATTTTCGAGAATAATCAATCAGTTATTAAAGCAGATAAAGCTAGACAATTAGTTATTATTAAAAAATTGCGTTTTATTAATAAAATGAATACACAAGTTAATTGTCAAAACTATATACAGTTAACTAAAGACAAGTATCATGACATTAAATTAAGAAAAAATTGAATAAAGATATTAAATTAGATCATCAATGAATATTCACCTACAATATTTTTCTTCTAATAAGATCCTATTACGCTTTATATATAAAGCGAGTATAAACACAAATATTGTGAGGCTGTAGCGAGATCAAATCATACAAGGAGCCAAGTCACTGTTTAAGAAGTATCTTTATTATTTGTTGGTTTGTCAAAGTTGCATTTCAGGCAATGTCCTCATCGATCTCATGAAAATTTAAACAAATAAAATAATTAACCATAAATATTACAGCGTGGTTTGATCAAGTACGATATGATACAAGCAATAAAATCTTTAACGATGTGAAATTAAAAATAATTACTTGGATTTAAAATATATGAAGACTATAATGGAGAACTAACCAAAATAGTTAAAATAAATTATTACGTATTAAATAAATTACAACTTTAAAAACACGAACATTACACAAAACCAAAGTAAAATCAACCTGTTCCAAACTTTTTTTTGACTCAACTTTAATCTCTTTCTCTGTCATTAATAAACACAATATCAAATGCAAATCACATATGTCATAGCTTCTTCCTCACTGCAAACAACAATATTCCCTCTAATATTAATAAATAGAAAAAGATATGGGCTTAATCTTGATAAACGTCAAAGCAAACCTAAATCCTAACTCTCTTTTTTTGTAACGCTTTAATCTATCCCATCTTAACACATGGTTTAACGTTACTATACATTTCAATAATTAAACATATCAATATATAATTCTTATCATTCTCTTTTTTCCTGATTTAGAGATTTTTCGGGTATCTCTAAGACATCCCAGATGTGAGGATCCGAATTCGGATGTGTTTATATCATATCATCATAATATCACATCGTAGTCCTACCTTCATTCCACGGTGTCATAAGATCACAGTACAGCTATACTTTTGTTCAATAACTGTCAACTTTTACACCTGGGAGCTAAACATCTGCTAAGTTCTCAGGCGTAATAACGACGCTTTCTCAGCACCTTTCGACCTAATATCTTCGTTTCAACAATCCAACATGAAAAACCGACAACAAAATGAGTCAGTCGTCACCAGTTCCTCGTTCGGACCACTCAAGTTATCCCTGTGCCTCGCCTTTGGATATTTCTTCGCCTTTGGATATTTCTT
>NW_019386085.1:52601-64367 GCF_000671375.1 Centruroides sculpturatus
TCTCTCTCTATGAGACCGAGCGTATAGACGCTAGTTAATATTTTCTCCGCTTGTGGCGCTGACGATCGGTGACATCCATCGTCAGCGATTCAGGTGGAGAGTATAGAGGAGTTTGGAGACGTCGCTGCATTTAAATATTTTTCTCATTAAAGCAGGTTGAAAACTTTTGACAATCAAGAAATGAGCTGCTGCAAACGATGTTCCCTAGTTTGTGAAAAAAGCGAAATAATAATACAGTATTTTTCACAACTTTATTTTCATAAGACGTTTTTAGGAAGAAATAATAACTGAGTATTATTGGCATGGAAAATACAAACTTTTTCACATTAATACTATTTAATCATCTCTTTTCGATTCTTAAAGATACCAATAGTTAATCGTTAATGTAAATATTTTTTTTTTACTCGAGAAGTATGCAAAATTAGCAAAACTTGGTTACCTACAGTATGCACTGTTTACTATAAAAATTTTCACATTTTCGGACCATATATGATAATTATTAAAATGTTGTGTATTAAATCTGTTATAAAATTATTACTTTAGTTAATCAAGACTATAAGAATAAATACCGATATAACCTTTCGAAAAAATTTGTTTATTTTTTTGCAAAAATAAGCAAAGTTTTTAGTTAGTAAAAAAATTTCGAAAAATATGCACGGAAATAAGGTGATATTGAAGGTAAGAACTTATTATAATTAATATTGGAGAAGTACACAGAAATGTGAACAAAAGCAACATATATTGTTTTAAAGTTGAAATTAAAAGTATAACTATGGTAAAAGTAACATTGCTTCAGTTTACATCTCTAATATAAATAAAATTCTTTATAGAAAAAGCAAAAGCTTATTACATAAGAAAAATTAATTTATTGAATAAAGTGTACACTGTTTTTGACTGAATTTTACAGTTTGTAAAATTCAGTCAAAGACCAGAAATGTACTTAGCTTCCTCCTCATCAGAAATTTACAATATGAATTAGACAACATTAGACTTTTAATATTTTTCTAGAAATGGGCTTATGATGCAGTCTGAGAACTTTTTCCACAGTTTGACCACACAATGAATGTATTTATATCTATATACCAAGCTGCTGTTGAAGAGAAATCCCGTCAACCGTATATAACTCACGAATAAGTATAACTAAATACAACTATAACTATATGTAATTATCACAATTTCATAAAATAGCTATACTCGCACACAAAAGTACAAAACGACCAATTTACTCAACAGACGATTCTCACCGATAACTAGCGGCAAAAAATGAAAACAGTGTAAATACGGCAATTTTCCTTACGGCGGACGGCCTTACTAGCGAAGCGATCAAGTGGCCTTGATCAAGGCATATAATAATTATTTACACCATTTCGTGGTATAAATAAAAACATTCATATCAATAATAAATTCCTATTACAAATAAAAATAATTTATTGTTAATTTAAAATCATCGCTAGGGCGCCCCTAGTGGACGTTTTAGGCAATGGATACCGTTACAGACGTGGCGCCACAAAGGCTTATATACAGTGGTACCTCAGGATACGAAATTAATCCGTTCCGAAACTGAGATCGTATCATGAAAATGTCGTAAGGTGGATCATCTTTTCCCATACGATTACATGTAAAACCAAATAATTCGTTCCAACGCGAAAAACATACTCAAATTAAAGCCAAGTAATACATTNTAAGCATTACAGACGTGGAGAAAACTCCAAGTTGCCAGCCCGTCCGAGCGAGAGCGCGAACCCACGACAGAACTCCCAGTGTTTAGGGTACAAAGACCGCTTAGCTACTGATAGGCACTGTAGGATGAAAATACCTTTCGCCTTTTTTTAAGAGGACAATTAGGAAGTCCAATAATTTTTAGTTATATTACGATATACGATTTAAGTTTAAAATTTAATATAACTTCTTTCAGAATCTGATTTCTGTTTTTAATCGAAATTGCTCATTTAAATGCTAAACAGTGCTATGACACTGCAACTTTGGCCTCAACATGGCATCCACGCGTTACAGTGGCCATACTCTGTTTATATAGGGCTCTACGTACTAGTAGCTCGGGACGCCCCTAGTGAGCGTTCTTTACAAATTCCCATCAGGCAAGTTTGATTTACTTAATATATGAATCGTTATTTGTTCGTTATTCTCCATGGTATAAGTAATAAATTCCTATTGTAAATAAAAATAATTTATTGTTTAACAAAAGTATGAGGTAGTCCTATCGTACGGTAGGAGTCACGATGCGAATTAAAAATAATTATTTAGTGTTACTAAACATTCTATAATACTTTAAAATAGTTTAATTTGTGTATTTACATTCGCTGGTAAACCTCGATGTTAAATGTATCCACCATTTTTTTAACAAATTTTTCTGTGAGTCAAAGCGCGACGTTCACTGAGTCACAGGACGTTGTAAACGTGCGTTGCAAGGTTAATCAAGGCATATAATAAGGTAAAGCAAAGCATATAATAATTATTTATACCATTCCGTGGTATAAATAATAAATTCATATCAATAATAAATTCCTATTACAAATAAAAATAATTTATTGTTAATTTAAAATCATCGCTAGGGCGCCCCTAGTGGGCGGTTTTTGCAATGGATACCGTTACAGACATGACGCGACAATGGCTAATATATACTGTATAGATAAAATACCAGAAAATTGTAAATATTTGATTTTAATTTAAATTTTAAGTTTTATTTATTTCGAAATTGAAAATGCTAAATATATAAATTATAAACAGAGTAGTAGCCATAATAATTAGTTAAGGGTAAACTTTTAATATTTCTATCAATTATATATATACAGTATATATATATATATATTTAATTAAAGATCACAACAACTTAGGACATATTTATTTCTTTATTTTCACTCAATCTTAAATACACATACATATTTCAATTTTAACATTTCATTTTAAAAGTGTTTACAAGAGTGTTTCCACTTAATTAGGCAATTTCTCCCTTTCAGTAAACAATAAGAACGAATTCTTTTGTCTACAATTCTGCTTTCTCATTACAGTACAGAAGATTTATCCAGTTGGACGTGTTTTGGTGTGTTGAGTAAAATTTTTCGTTTTCTGGTGTCCGAAAGGGTATAAATCGATAATATATAGTAAATAATAAATATATTAATTACTCTGATTAGAATGACTAGTGTAGTAAAGATAGTCGTGGGGGATTATTCAAGATCTCGAAGAGAGTATGTACGAAAAACTATACATAATACGAATTGAAAGAAAACGCGGTAAAAGTCCACCGTTTATACATGGTACATTTTTTTCTAATTTTGCTCTCTTAAGACATCTCTCTAATAGATGTGTCCTAAATACATATAAATTTTTCGGGGCGACCCGTATAATAAGAGCTATAAGCGAAAATTTATCTGATTACTTATCCACTCTGTCAGTGAAAGCCGCCATTGCTTAACCTTGTTCATGTCGAGGAGTAGCACGTTGGACGGCTGACGCTTACAATTCGACGTCATTCGATCACATACCCCGCGTTTATTTATGCAGCGAGAGTATGGCGAAATGACGTCACGAGCAGTGTTGTCCAATTAGAAACCAGTTTCAGTGTGATCGCTGTAAAGCTAGAGCCCTATCTAAACAGAGTATGGCCACTCTAAGGGTGCGTTTACTTCTGAGCTAATTTTACTATCAGCACGCTCGGCCTGTATACTTTCGTCCGAGTGCCACGCTCATTGGCGTTTACTTTAGAGCTATGTGACGTCATGTTTAGAGAAATTGGTAAGCTCGGAGTGCTAGCTAGTTCGTTTTCGAGCTTTGCGCTAATTCAATATGGCTGCTCTCATAAAAAAATTACTTTCTGTACAAAGTACTAAAAATGGAATTAATTTTCGAAAAATAAACGGCAGAAACTATTTTTATTGGTAAATTTCAATTATTTGTTGTGTAAAATGTTTACAATGGTTTTTTTTTTCATTGTAAGATTCAATAGCTTTAGATGACTTTTTTCATAAACAGAGTTAATTAATGTGAAAAAAGTTAGATTCATTGTTTATGATTAAAAGTGAGGTTTACCTAATACGCATTTGGAATCTTCAGAAATGTTATGTTCAGAGCATTAAATAAATCGTAAAGAAATGAACAGCGTTAATAATAATCCAAAATTACATAAGTTTGTATACTTGAATGAATTTTCACTTACATATGGAAAATGACTTCTCAAGAAATTGTATCATTTCAATACCATTTTTTTATTACAAACTAAACTTAACTTATATGATGACAGAGTAATACTTATTTCTATTGAAATAGGCTACTACTTCTTCAGTTGATGTCTTAATTAATTAATAGCCATATGCTTTTCATCAATAGAGCCTCTAATTCCAGGAAAACCAGATTGGGTATAAAAAATTCCATTATTCTTACATCATCCTGCTGTGTGATGGCCAAGAGATCATTTTTCATTTTCATTTAACACTAACTTGTAAGAAAGAATTAACAACTTTATTTAAAATATTCCACGCAGTCCGTCTAAACATATTAAAACGATCGCCAATACCCTTAGAGGAAAGAAAGAAAGAAAAAATGTTTTGTATTTAATATCAATTATTTGTTAATTTTGAACTCAGTTTAGTTACACCACAACAAAACAACGTCACATCCATTCACTGGGTAAAACAATTGCTTTAAATATGTATTATATGTATGTATAATCTACTATTCTCTTATAAACTGCATCTAATTTCATATATTACTTCGTATAAACAAACCTGAATGATTCTTGATTTGCCAATGTCCATAGACAGCATAAAAGCTGCTTTTGAGGAGACACGGGTCGTCTTCCAGAGGAAGTAATTTTTCGGTGTCTATAATTGGGCTTATTTTTTAGAGGAGAATTTCAAAACTTTCTCTTGTAAGTCTAAGGTTGTTTAAAATCGGTTGGCTTATAAAAAGGTAGAGTCTCTTCAATAAAAGTTTCTATTTTTTTTATTTTACCTTACTTTTCTTTTTTTATTTTTCTACAATTATATCAACAATAAAATCATCCTCGTCCGATTCGGAATCAAACAGTTATATCTGTAACGTAACATTTAAAATAGCAGCTTTGACAATATTATTTGCAGGAAACCGCCATATTTCTTGTTAGCGTTCGTGTTTACTTTCGAATTGGACATGTAAGCACGAATACACATGCTAATGACGTCACTTCCAATGTTCGGAAGTAGCACTATTAGCTCAGAAGTAAACGCACCATAACAAACCGTAATATTTTCTTTGATTCCCCTCTCTCCTCCTGTATCTTACATAATATTTTGGCATGATTTTATAGAAATATATGAAACCCTAAAAACCTTACATTTAAAATATATAATTATTAATTAGCTAATTAATATGTAGACTACTATTATTTATAAAAGAATTTATGTGAACAAATTTAAAAATATAAAACTTTAATGACTTCGAATGAACAATTTATTTTAAAGAACTTTATTATTTAATTATTAATTAACAATCTTATTATCATGATATAACGTCATAATATTTATTTTTATATTAATTTTAATTTTCACAAAAGACGAAAAGTCTTTGCCAGATCGACTAGCTAGTGCACGTGTAAACAGAAACGTCATACAAAATAAAACGAGAGAGAATAGAGAGAAACCGCATTCCGTTGCCATATTGATTACATTTCGGTTAAGGCCAAGAAAATAAACTAAATGCTGCTAAAATGTGCTAGGCGCACCTGGAGACTAAATACTAAAGTTTATAAAACTCTATATAATGGGGCATACAACCAATGCTACTTTACGCGGCCTCTGGCTGTGGTCATGTGACTGGTAAAAATTCAGTAGCAAGTAAATTAATCTCTTTTCAAAGCCAGTTTGCCATCAGAATTTCGAAGTGCTGCAGAACTGTTTTTCTAATGCCTCGCTGATACTAGAGGAGCTCCTTCCTTTGCCACTATGTATTGTAAAACAGATTCTAAACTACTACATCAGAACTACAAACGTCAATGCTCAACAATGGTTTCTATTCTTATCTACGGCTGTTCATACGCTACCGCATTGCAATTACAGTACCCTACTATCTATGATCATCATCCTGTAAACAAGGTTATTTGCCGTCATCTGCTTCCTCCATGGATATTAATGTAGATATTAATATCTACACAGATGAGTCCAAAAGCTCCCTTCTTGTCGGCTCAAGTATCTGTATCTTCCTCCAAACTGACATATTTTGCCAAAAATATGTTAGAATGTGCAGATACCTACGACATACCTCCATCTATCAAGCTGAAGATGATGCTGACTACCAAGCTATTTGTGGGCCACTTCACTACCAAACAAAACTCTGTCTATCAACATTTACAGTGATTCTCAGTCTGTCCTAAAAGCTCTATCAAATCCCAATTGCAATAGCAATACAATCGCATATATCCAGCACCACATTAAAGATCATGTAAATAAGATAACTTCTATATTTGTTCCTGGCCATACTGGCATACTAGGAAATGAAAAAGCCTACTTTGAGGCTAAGTCAACTGCAAAGAACACTGATTTGGATTACACTCGTATTCCATTATACAGTATAGAGTATTAGGACAGTGACATGAGATCCCCCTCCATCTCCCCACCCTTTCGACCTCTCATCACCAAAAGTTAATAGCATCAATGCCCTTATAAACAAGCCACCGTGTCAAATTACGCTTTTTTCACAGTCTCTTCATGAAAAATATGAGACCACTTTTACATCACCTCTGTAGATGAAATTATCGTAAAAGTAACCAAATTTTTATTGAAGTGTAATTTAAGTTTTCTGATTATCTAATCAGTGATCGCTACAATTTGTCTTTACGCTCAAATGGCAGGTATGTTTTAAAAAACATTCAATAAAACGGACTTTCCGCAATAATTGATTTTCCTTTCGCCAGATAGGAATTATTTACTTTAATATACATTTACATCTATTACAAAAATCAAGTAGTTATCTATTTATTGTACATTTAGAATTTTGTACAAAATAATGTACAAAAATACAGCGGTTTTACCGTATTAATAGTTCCAATACCTTTTAACATAATGGAAGTCTCTAAGTTTCTCCATCTCATTATTTTTACTTTCCCGGCTGTTATGTATAACACCGGGAAAGAGTTGTAATCAGTCATATAATGAACCCCAGAAGATTTTTACATTTCTGAACTTACCGCACCCTGAAACATCGAGAAATACAAAAAAATTCGAATTTTTTCTGTATTTATGGATGTTAGTGTGTGTGGGGGGAACAATTTACTTCACGCTCTTAGAAGCTGAATAACTCCTGTACTTTCTGTCGGAAATTTCTGATATTTTGCAGGGAAGTTTGTATATTAAGGAGATTGGTGCTATTAAATTTTCGTGGTTAAAGGTCGAGGGGGTGGGGAGATCAAGGGGTCGTGTTTATCTCTGATGGAGTCAAACTTAATGATGATTTTACTGGTTGTTAGCATTTATAACTTTTTATAAAACCTACCCTCAAAATTAAGTTTTTGGCTATTTTATAATAGTTAAAAAGTTTTAAAATAAAATATCGTAGATAATTGAGCTATCAAATATTGTCGAGAAAGTTAAGCAACTCGTTGCTGGATTTTTTACCTTTGAGATAACTGTTAAGCATTTAAAAAGCAACCAAAGCAGTACATAAGAGATTCACAAAGGGTCAGTCAAGTAATAGCGGCCTTTTTGAAAGTTGAAAGACAATTTCTTTTCATTTATGTTTAACATAAAATGTATTATTCATTATTTTGTGCATTTATAATGTCATTTATGATCTAAGCAACTAATAAAAATCAATATAGTTTGTCTACTTTGTAGTTATTGAGTAAGTGTAATTTTTCATACATTTTTACTTTTCTCAATAAATGATTTATTAAGAATTAATTTATCACTATAGAAAGAACGCCTACACTCAAAAGTGGTTTGTGAATCTTTCATTCAGATTACCGTGCAGTTGACAGGACTCACTAATGTTACGATAAATAATAATAAGTGTTAATAATAAATTATTATTATTATTCTTTTTTATTTACAGAGAATGGCCAAAAGTGCAAAAACGACAGATGAAAAAACAACAGAAATAGTTCCAGTAACGCAAAGTGGCTCCATCTTAATCACAGAATTACCAGAAATAATAATGTTTTATATATTTCAATGCGTAGACGATAGAAACTTAGATGTATGCAGCCAAGTGTGTAGCCAATGTAGAGATATCATCGAACACATGATGAATCACAGAGTAACAATGATCTCAAGGGTAATTATTCTAACGTTATTTTGTTGATCGTACGCTATGATTATAAAGTTGCCGCAAACATCCAAAATTCCAAAATCGATTAACGTAAATAAATTTTAATTTACAGAATCCGTTTTATATAATACAGGTAGGCCTCCTACAACGCGGTACCTTTACAACGCGTTTTCGCTCCAACGCGGTCGGAAAAATGCGGTAATCTTCTTACAACGCGTTACTTTTACAACGCGGTTTACGGTATTTAGAAACGAATTATCTTTCACATAACAGAAAAATCGCAACGGATCACGTGATACGAGCCACAGTTCGGTATACAGAGCTAAAAATCTTTGAAAACAGCTGTTTGTCGACGTTTGCATGTTATTTATTCCCTTGAAAGTTCAAGAGAAGACCGGTTTCTAGACAGATGTGCATCAGTTACCGTAAACACTCAGATATATTACTAAATTTTCCATCATTTATACTGTTTCAATAAGTGGGGACAACAAAAATGGTCCAAAACACAGTATAAACTTCTATTGGGTGTATATTTTTAAATTGGGTAATATTTTTAAACTTCTATTGGGTGTATATTAGTAAAGAAAAGTTATTTTTTGCGATTTTTACTGTCCACAAAACTGATTAAAAAAATTTTAGCCATAACGATGTCGAATGAAAAGAAAGGACCGTCGTTAAAAAGGAAATTTATAACTCTTCAAAGATAGAAATTTTGGATCGAATTAAAAATCAAGAGCGGATAGCTGATATTAGTAGGCATTTTAATTTAAATGAGTCGACAACCCTTCGATCCCTAAAATGGACGGGTCTATTTCCCAAGTTCGAATTAGGTACACAGCAGGAGGTAACGGTCAACACGTGGGTAAGCTCATTCTAGTTTTGTTTCTTCATTGTTTGCAGTCGGACAATTGAAACTTTTAGTAAGTATTTTTGTTATAAATATTTTGTATATAATGATTTTTAGATAAATTTAATCGAAAATTGATTCATACGGTGAGAAAGTACCTGCTATAATTATAAATTAGATAAATTTGGTTGTTTGTTCTATATCTAATACGTTTATGAATCATAAAGCTAGAGTTTAAAAGAATTAATGATAATCAAGTCTGTTTGACGAAAGATTATTTTCTCTGTTATAGAATGTAACGTAAGAAAAATATGACGATCTTAGATATTTTACCTCAGGGTTTATTATTATTATGATTAAAGCAATACCTCGACTTACGCTACCCCGACATACACGAACCTGGAGTTACGCGATTTTCAAATCTCGTCGATTCGTCTTTTGTTTGAGCGCCACGCAACTCTCGATTACTCACTCCCCCCACACTATTGTTCAGCTTACATGTTCGGACGTGTCGCGCGGAATCCACACACAGCTACAATTTATTTTGTGTTATTTATTTCTGTGTTTGTTATATCTATGGAGACTTTAGAGACTATGTGGTAATTTCTCGTAACCGTGAACGAATCAAAAGACGAGATAAGATTAACGAGAACATTTATTAGCTTACATACATCCGACTTGAATTTTACACAAATTGTGAAATTATACCCCGACTTACGCGAATTCGACTTACGCGAATTCGACTTACGCGGTTATCGCTCGGTCCCACCTATCGCGTAAGTTCGGGATATTACTGTATTTATTTTTCATTTCAACGTTTTTATACATCACGAGCCGAGAAATGTAAAAATATCTTTACAAAATTGTGATTGTGTGGATGTATATCTTACAGTATACAGTGTTAGGGGCCGTCCATAAATTACGTAAGGGCGATTTCGGCCATTCTAAACCCCCACCCACACCTGTGTAAGAAATCGTAATATTTTCTTTGATTCTTACGTAATATTTTGGCATGATTTTATAAAAAGTTTTTAACCAAAAAAGAAAAAAAAAAATTTTATGAAACCCGAAAAACCTTAGGTCTAAAACATATAAGTATTAATTAGTATGTAAACTACTATCATTTATAAAAGACTTTGTGAACAAATTTCAAAATATAAAACTTTAATGGCTTCGAATGAACAATTTATTTTAAGAATTTTATTTTTTAATTATTAACAATATTACTATTATTATTATTATCATTAATCAACGTCATAATATTTATTTTTATATTAATTTTAATTTTCTCAAAAGACGAAAAATCTTTGCCAGATCGACTAGCTAGTGCACGTGTAAACAGAAACGTCATACAAAATAAAACAAGAGAGAAGAGAGAGAAACCGCATTCCGTTGCCATGTTGATTACATTTTGGCTAAGGCCAAGAAAATAAACTACACGCTGCTAAAATGTGCTAGGTGCACCTGAGAACTATATAATATAGCTTATAAAACTATAATAGAGCATACAACCAATGCTACTTTACGCGGCCTCTGGTTGTGGTCCTCCAAACTGGTATATTTTGCCAAAAATATGTTAGAAAATACAGATACCTCTAGCATGCCTCCATCTATCAAGCTGAAGATGATGCTGACTACCAAGCTGTTCAGTGGGCCACTTTACTACCAAACAAAACTCTGTCTATCAACATTTACAGTGATACTCAGTCTGTTTTAAAAGCTCTATTAAATCTTAATTGCAATAGCAATAAAATCGCATATACCAGCACCACATTAAAAATCATGTAAATAAGATAACTTCAATATTTGTTCCTGGCCATACTGGCATACTAGGAAATAAAAAAGCCTACTTTGAGGCTAAGTCAGCTGCAAAAAACACTGATTTGGATTACACTCGTGTTCCATTATGCAGTATAGAGTATTAGTACAGAGACATATGATCCCCCTCCATCTCCTTACCCTTTCGACCTCTCATCACCAAAATGTAATAGCATCAAAGCCCTTATAAACATCGTGTCAAATTTCGCTTTTATCACCGTCTCTCCATGAAAAATATGAGACCACCTTTACATTACCTCTATAGATGTAATTATCGTAAAATAATCAAATTTTTATTGAATACGTAATTTAAGTTTTATGATTTTCTAATAAGTGATCGCTACAATTTGTCTTTACGCTGGAATAGCAGCTATGTTTTAGAAAACATTAAATATAACGGACTTTCCGCAATAATTGATTTTCCTTTCGCCAGATAGAGATTATTTACTTTAATATACATTTACATCTATTACAANCTAAGCGAAGCAGATTTATTCTTATCTCTATTTATCAACCCCTAACATTGAACGTAAGATTGTATAAAAAGTGTTCGAGGAACATCTGAACTCGTCTGTCAAAAATTTGGCGCATGGTATGCAAAACGTTGGCCACCCCTGCTCTAACTAATCAGACTCAGACTCAGACTAACCAGACTTAAAATCACTGAGTCTTCAAGTTAAATTTATTCTTTTTTAAGCTTCACTGAGATCTCTTTAAACTCACATAAATTGAAAAAACCTTTATGTAACAAACTATGCAAATAAACGTTGAAAATTAACAAAAATCTCTCTTAACATCGACTAAATAGACTACTTTCATATAGCAACCTAGTAAGTAGGTAGTAA
>NW_019386085.1:65823-83314 GCF_000671375.1 Centruroides sculpturatus
CCTGCTTCTTAGTTTGTTTATCAGCAAATGGCGCTATCAAATATTGTCGAGAAAGTTAAGCAACTCGTTGCTGGATTTTTTACCTTTGAGATAACTGTTAAGCATTTAAAAAGCAACCAAAGCAGTTCATATGAGATTCACAAAGGGTCAGTCAAGTAATAGCGGCCTTTTTGAAAATTGAAAGACAAATTTCTTTTGATTTATGTTTAATATAAAATGTATTATTCATTATTTTGTATCACTGTAGATAGAACGTCTACACTCAAAAGTGGTTCGTGAATCCTTCATTCAGATTACTGTAAAGTTGACAGGACTCACTAAAGTTAAGATAAATAATAATAAGTGTTAATAATAAATTATCATTATTCTTTTTTATTTACAGAGAATGGCCAAAAGTGCAAAAACGATAGATGAAAAAACAACAAGAATAGTTCCAGTAATGCAACGTGGCTCCATCTTAGTCACAGAATTACCAGAAATAATAATGTTTTATATATTTCAATACTTAGACGATAGAAACTTAGATATATGCAGCCAAGTGTGTAGCCAGTGGAGAGATATTATCGAACACATGATGAATCACAGAGTAACAATGATCTCAAGGGTAATTATTCTATCTTATTTTTATTGATCGTACGCCATGATTATATACTTGTTGCGAATGCCAAAAATTCCAAAATCGATTAACATAAATAAATTTTAATTTACAGAATCTATTTTAGATAATAATTAATAAAACGTAGGATTATATTTTTTAATTTTGTTCGAGTCTATGCGTAATACTGTGAGTTTTCTCCATTTGAATCCAAAATATCAAGATTTTGCAGCACTCTATGGAACAATGCTGTTTTTCGTTCAGTGCAGTCTTTTTCCCGAGAATTTGTTTTTCTATGAAAGATGTTTTGCATTTGTCTTAAGTAAATGCCACTTCACAATCGGTAGAGTAACTATTATTAGGCAATGTAGCTGTGCTTGACAGGATGCAGGTGCATTCTGCATCCTGCCAAGCATTTCACTGAGCTGTTGCATTGTGAACATTTGCATTTGTAAAAAAGTTAGTTCAAAAATTAAAACAAATTGCAGTCTTTCTATGTATTACTTTGATTACAATAATGCAAAGTTATGTTAAAATATTGAATTAAAGTAAAACACAAGTAATTAGTTTATAATCTAAATAAATTTAAAACTGTTAATATTCTGATTTCTTTAAACAGAAAATCCCTCTTAAGGTAATAAACTCTATAACCTACGAATCGGAAAAACTACGTCGTTACACTGGGTTCGGCGATAATTTTCAATATAATTGTTTCGTTTTCGGTGACGAATCTCTACGTAATTTTCATTCTGCATCTAAATTTTTTGAACTCGGACAACACATCTACAGAATGTTTTCACCCCCAATTAGTAAGTATGATTATTAAATAACTTTTTTAATTTCAGATTCTTCATCAAGTGATATTAACCATCACGTTTTAAATTTCAGATGAAGATGAGACACACTCTTTTACTGAACATTATAAGTTCTCATCAATAGAAGAAACAACCAAAACACAAATATCAATATTACCAAATATTCCGGGTTTCAATTTTTTTAATTATCGGTTCCTACTTTATGGAAATGAATCTATACTTTACGACAAGTCATGTTTTAAGAATGAAATAAAGAAAGCATGCCACAAAATGAACGTAACGGACGAACAAAAGAAATGTGTCATTTTGTACAAAGATTTTGCATTATGTTTATGCGAAGACAAAACTAAACCTTTCATAAATTACTCAATTCGCAGAGATGTATACAGACTTACAGTATTTTATGGAAAGAGAGTAAATACTTTTTCTCTTTTTATTTTTCCAGACAAAACTGGTTATAAAAATGTGAGAAGAAAATTGGAGAAGCTGAAACATTCTGAACTCAAAATAGTACAGAAGAGATGCTTCGCGTATATTTTCCATGATGTGTGTAAGAAGTGCATCGATACAGTAACTGGAGAATTTAGAGAAGAGTTTCCTCTAGTGAACTACGTTACTTATAACTTTTTACCCTTAATTATTGGAAACAAAGACGAGTATTTTCGTGTAAAAACAAAACCTTCGACGCCCTGCAGATTTTCAGTAATAGTTTTCGTATGGTGGACATAAATTTATTGCATTGAACGGCTCTATTAGAATTGGACGTTTAATCAAGTGTTTGTAATACTATTGCGTGTATTAATATTCGACAAGGAAGTTAGTCATTCTACTGGGGTATAAGACGGTCATCCAGCCAGTATAAAGCGTTAAAAGCAAAGATATATGAGGAAATATTTCTTAAATCGTATAGTGCAATAAACGAGCATCTGAAATCATTCCTACAATTACCTCTTAATTTGTCATTGCTCGTGACCTCACAATCTAGACGTACAAAGTTTCTGGTGTTCATATATCGATGTTGGCTTTTATAAAAGCGAAATAATTCGGGTAATTTATTTACATTGACAAAAATCATTAGGTCGTATCTAATGCCACTAACTTGTAAGTCACATTCCTAATTTTAAAATAAAAATAATATTAAATGAAATTTATTTTTTTGTTTGTATTCTTTACAATTACAGTTGTCTCTCGATAATCCGAAAGGTATGGGACCAAAGGTGTTCCGGATTACCGAAAATAATTACATATTTCGCATTGTTTTGCTAGCAGTAACTTACAATATTTTCTACTGAGTCTACTCCAACTGTTTGAACAGAACTGCTCACATAAAACACACGAAATGTGTGTCATCGAGTAAGAATTGGATGGGGAGATTCACATCGCGACATGCTTCTGTGCAAGCAGACACGTAACGGGGACGGGTACTTTGACGGAAGGTGCGTCGGACTACTGAGCATGTCGGATTAAAAAACGTCGGACTATCGAGGGACAACTGTACTTTAAAACCTACACCAATGACTTCTGTCAATTGTCTGAATATATTTTTAGTGTGTAAGTGGGCGACTCGTGTGTGAACATTCAGAATTACCGTCGCTTTCGGATTGAAATATAACTCTTCACATTCTGTAATGAAAGCACGTAACTAAAGAGAAGAGTTTTCGGGCACAATAACTTTTAATTGTGTAGTATTAGTACATTGAAGTGAAAAAGATTGCTTATTTATTTGGAATACTTCCAGATAAGATCTTAAACACCTACGTAAATGAGAATGTTTGTTCGCTATTCATTCTTAGTAGGCCGCTCGACCCATTGCTACGAAACGTTAACTACTTCTAAATTAGATAATACCGTACATACTGTTCGAAAATATCTAATTTGTATATATATATATATATATATATCAATTAATTTCTGTCTACATTGGATTTGTTGGCTTTTCATTTCTGAATGTTACTTTCTTAATTTCAATAAGTACTCACTAGTGTGAGCCGCCGGGGAGGTCGGAGGTCGTCGATGCTACTTCTTACCGGCAACAGGTCATTGACCTAGTCTTGTCCAGGATGGCGGTTACGTTCTGTTACGCGTTACGCGGGTGGAGGAGAGTCAGAGAGGGTCGACGGTAAGACGTTGGCAACAGTCGAGTAAAGACACCATTTGTAACAAAATAAAGGTTTATTAAAGTCAAATAAAGTAAAAAGTTACAACTGTAACTACGCTAAATTCCTTTATAATACACTATTCTTCTAATGCGCGGAGGGCTGGGAGAGAGAGTTTACAATAATGAACTTTCATACCTCTTGGAAAATCTCAGTGCTATATCCTTATAAGAATCGTCCCAAAATGGGTCCGGGTTGTGGCACAAGATTTTATCGTTAGGCTTCACTAACTGGTAAGTAGTAAAATTTCGACTGTGGAGAAGAACAATATCTGAGACGTCGACGCTTTGTATCCTCTGACTAACGACCAGCGACTTCTTATCATTTCAAGAATAGTACTATGATTCTCAGAAGAATACATAGCTGAAGAAAAATATCCCCCCGAAGGGGGAGAAGAAGCGACTTTTATAACTTCGCGGTGGAACACACACCACGAAACCAATTGTTGGAAATTAAAGTTGTTGGCGGGGCGAAGACAAATGACGAATTCAGCCGCTAAGTGTAAGCTTTGCACTGTTACAGCGTGAGAACGTGTGTTTTTGATAGGAAGGGTTATTAAATTCCCACGAAATTCATAGTTCGTTTCCTTAGTCATAGGATTAATTCATTTAGGAATTTACATAAAAATTCGAATTTCTCACTAGTAACCAAGTGGATAAAACCAACGAACACTGGTCGTGGGTCCGCACATGGCCAATGGGCTGGCTATGTGGAGATTTTATGGTTTTATTTGTTAGAAACAACGAAATAAAGGCCAAATTCTGTAATAGATCTCCCATGTGTTATATTGCCTTAACCAAATAAATCAAACTCATCCCAATAATCTGAAAATGTTCTTATTTACATTTAGCGTTATCTTTTGACAAAAAATTAAAAAATAATAATCTATATATAGTTTTTTAAAAAAATTATATATACTATATTCACTTAATTACTACGACAGTGATATAGAGCGAAGTAAACGTGCTATATCATTACTGCAACGGATAGCGCTCACGTGGGTCCATTGCAGTGTTACACTGTAAAAACTTTCTAAGTAGGCAATTTAGTTCCCTACATATAACAATTAGGAGCATTTTCATTGCTGATTAGTACTTTCTTAATTCTAATAATTTTTTATTTTATGAAAATCTCTATTTACATACTATTTACGTACAGTAGACACCCTCTATAAGACTGGTTCCTATAATTACGATTCCTATAAGACGGTGAAAAAATTCTGGTAGTATCCGTACACAAAGGTAAAAAAAACTCCTATAATTACGTAAAACGTCATCGGGCAGCCGAACTATTTTCCCGCTGTCCAGCGCCATGATACGGACAGTTTAGGCGGGTAAATTGAGTTTAGTTTCGTCTGTACGTAAAATTATATATAAATTAGGTACTGTACATATAATTATATATTAATTATATGTAAATCTATCGTCTGTACAGTTTGTAAATTAGGTACCGTAAGTCTAATACAGTACTGTAATTTTATACATTTCTTGTGAAAGAAGCATTTCTTATTCAACGGCTATAAAAATTATTTATATTAATGATGTCTGCAAAGTTCAGCGCAGTTTTCGCAGAAAAATAACATCACAAATCGCGGCCGCGGTTTTGCTTAGCTGTTCCGGACGAAAAGAAGCTTGAACAACGGCGATGTCGAATGGTGCACACTCGGTAAGTAATCCTACAATTTTTTTATTATAGCGTAGTTTATACGGATTATTTCCAAAAAAAAAAAAAAAAAATATGTATTTTGGAAATGTTGAGTCAGATTAGTCTAGAATCGATTAATTTTATGGAAGAAAACCTTTCAAACAGCCGTAGTCCGTAAACTTCACACGTGTCGGGCTGTAATTGGCTGTGATTCCTACGAAATTGATTCATAAAGAGCGAAACGTATCTACCTTCTTATAGGGGAATCTACTGTATTTTATAGGCATATTGATTATGTTCTTAAAATGGCGGTTACCGCATGCATTTTTGAAATTTACGATCTTTCAAAACACTTAAAAGTAGCTTTAACACTTTATTATCACTCAAAAGTAATTTATTCTCGCATTTTTACAAGATTTTTTTAATTTAAACAAGTCTTATATGATATGTATCTGATATTAAAATTAGCACTTTCAATTACGTGAGGGCCTATCACAACCTATTCAACACCGGATCGCTTTTCGAATATTAATGTATTTCGAATAATATTTTTCTTTCTTATTATTAATTTCGTGTGCTTTAAATTTGTCTCTTATAAACCCGAACAACCCTGGATGTAACAAACTAGTATAATATTAAAATGTTACCATTAATATAATGTATTAACTTATCCAATGTCGAAATTTCTCTCTGTTGCATGTAGGCCTGGGTTGAAGTTTTGTCGATTCGTTACGAAAATTTCCCGTTTTTGAAAAAAATAATCGTGGCTGTTGTATGGTCCGAAATTATTTTTATATTTTGCACAAACAATATACAGTTTAACGCTATTATAACGTCATCTTATGTAACGACAACCCTAATATAACGTCAAATTTTGATCTGTCCCACGATTTTACTATACTAGTGTGAATACGGGGGCGTAAGGCTCCCATTCAATTGTCAGGATGATACGTCAGGCGAGTGAAAGGAAAGTTGCTTGGGGTCGACGATAAAGTGAAGGGCGAGATCGAGTAAAGAAGTCTACCATCTTTTTAACAGATAAAATAACAATTTATTAAAAATAAGCAAAATGGACAAAAACTACACAAAGCTCGTTTCTATACCGACCTAGAGAGAGTTCACAGTGCTTTCATACCTCTTATAGCCGTCCACCTTGACGATTCTGAACGTGGATGCCTTTAAACTATCAATCCAAGGGAATAGGTAGTTATAATCCACAAATACGGCACAAATTACATATATCGCGACTTAAGCGATCATTTAATTCGAGGTTCATCGGAGATCGGAATTCGGCTGGTTCGGAAGATCGGCGCGATGTCGTTAATCCTGCGTTCTTTCGTAGACATTCCTGAGAGGGGGTAAGAACGGTCTTTTATCCGTTTTAGTGGGGAATTTCCACCACGTGATCGGATGTTCATAAGTTAGGGGTTATAGGTGTTCCAGGGATCTATAACAAATGACGACATTTAGATGCTAACTGTAAACCTTCTTGCAAGATGATATGCAAGTTCTACAGAGAACAATGGCTGTTGCTACCGGTAGTTATGACCGGAAAGTTTACACAATCCCGGGCAAGATCGTTTTTTTCTTCTAGCGCGTTACATAAACGAAAATTTAATTAATTAACAATTTTGTTAATAAAAGAGCGATAATTTCGTCACCAAAATTCCGGATCTCACACTAGATATTGTTAAAATAACGTACGTGTAACGACATAAAACCCTGTTTTAATGTCATATTTGAAGCACTCCCAAATTTACAAAATTAGATTACAAATTTTATTTAAGTTGGTGTCTCCTATAACGCGATTTTCCACAACGCGGTATTTTCACGGAACTTATCTACCGCGTTGTAGGAGGCCTACCTGTAATTAAAAAGAATAACCATCCGAAAAACTAAACATATTATATTATTGATAAGACTATGCCTTGTTTATAAAATCGTGCTGCCTGCTGTGTTACCAGCTTAGAGGTATGAAGGAGTACATGTCAAAAGTTGCAATTTGGTACAGAGTATTAGGTGCCCAAATCATGCGCGCATAAAAAAACCAGACTTGTAGGTACTCACGGGACCGAGAACAGAGTCCAAATATAATACAAAATGGCGACTCTCTCTACAAACAGGGGCCGTATTCTGGTCACAGTCTCTGATCTTTCGTCTCTCAAAAGCCAGTCGCTGATTGGCTAATCATTTGGATTAGCCAATCAGCGACCGGCTTGTGAGAGACTAGAGAAGATGACCAGAATACGTCCCCAGGCAAACCGAAGTCAGGTGGTTTGAGTACTACCCACAGTCGTACTAGGAAGTGGACTCTGACTCTAGATCTGAATACGTTGTACTTTTTTGTTAATAGAACACATACAATATTTTGTATCGGTATACGGATGTAGACTCGCCCTACTATACTATATGACATTTGTCGAGCCATCTTGAAACTAGAACACTCGTAAGTCTCGCAATATCACGCACACATACAAAAGTATACCTTGAGACAAGAATCTAAATTAATTTGAAGGAGGGTGCAACCTCTAAGCAAATCTATCAAACTAGCTGAGATTTACATATAGTTCACGCTGTCAGCCACGTACTGTACATTTTGATCATTATCGTATCGTTAACATCGGGGCACTCGGAAATTATTGTCTCGTCGTTATTTTGTTCACTAATGTTTTAATTTAATTTGATTGAATAATTTAAATATGCTCAATAAATCGAGTTAAGAGAAGTGTTTATTCGTCAGCAAATGATTTATGAATAATCGTTATTATATTATTTCGCGTTTAGTTTAAAAACTTTAACTTTTTCGGCAATATTTGGTGGAGCAATCTGTTATCATATTTTATTAAAAAATTTTATATATTTTTTAACTATTACAAAATGGCCAAAAGCTTAATTTTCAGGGTAAGGATGAGTTTTATAAAAACAGTTGTAAATGCTAATAACGAGTAAAATCGTCATTAATTTCTAACTACATCCGATTTGTTGGCTTAACGTTAAATGTAGCGTTATCTTTTGACAAAAAATTTTAAAAAAATAATCTATATACTATAGTTTTAAAAAAATTATATATACTATATTTACTAATTACTACAACAGTGATATAGTGAGAAATAGACGCGCTATATCATTACTGCAACTGATAGCACTCACGTGGATTGATTGCAGTGTTACACTGAAAACTTTCTAAGTACCCAATTAGGTTCTCTACATTTAAGAATTAAGGACATTTTCATTGCTGATTAGTACTTTCTTAATTCTAATAATTTTTTATTTAATGAAACTCGCTATTATTATATTATATTATTATTATATNAAACCGAGGGCTACCTGTATTACTTCAAAACTACGTATTTAAATCATATCTGAAATTATTTCTTAATAAGTGAGCAATTAATTTATTTAAAATTACTAATACGAGCACAACGTTTAATTGTGTAATAAGTTTGTTGTTTCAACGAAGAAGTTGGCATTTGTGTGTGTAAACAAACAACTCGCCCGGTTAAACATTGTCAATATAATGAGTTCTGCTAATTTTCTGATTAGTTTTTTTCTTTCATAATGAACTACGTTAATTATTAAATTCTATTTAATATTACTTTTATTTGAAAATTACGAGTATGAATAAGTTACATTAAATAAACGCTTATGATGTTTGAGAGTCACTGTAAATAAGTTAGCCAATGATTTTTTTTGTAATAAAAAACATATTTAATACAATACAAATCCATATATAAACACCTGTCATTTTGATGAGCTGTTTAGTTTGTAACAGGGATGTGACGTTCACTGATTCTAATGAAAATTAGAACTCTTTGATTGCAGAAATGATTCTCGGCACCGCAGAAAAATTGTTTGAAACCTCCAAAAATTGACCTAATTATCCAAAGTGAATTTCAAAAAATCTAAGATATTGATATGTTTTACATCCGTCAACTAAAATTACTTAAACTATACTAATCGTAATTAAAAAAGTTGTATTACAATAAAGAAGTGTGATTACATACTCTTCAATTTATAAACTTTTGTAAACTCAGTATAACTCATACGTAGTTATTTACCCATATTTTATAAGAAAAAAATCAATTACCATTGATTTTTACCATTATCAACAGCCCATTGAAAAGTACTAAGACTTACAGTGTAGTCCACCTGCAGATACTATTGTTCTACATCAGAGATTTCAATCCTATTAACCAAAAGACAATTAAATGCCCAATTCTAACAAAAGCAGTTTAATACAATCAATTTATTCCCACCACACGAAAACCATTATTGTAGTGCAAGGAATCAAATAGTTGTGCGTTACACTAAAATACTCTTCTTCGGTAGGATGATTGATAAATAGGACGGTAAAAAGTTATAAGTAACGTATTTCACTAAAGGAAACACTTTTCTAAATGCTCGAGTTGCTAAATCCATGCAATCTGTACACGCATAGCGAAAAATATACGCGAAACATCTCTTCTGTACCATTCTGAGTTGAGAATATTTCAGTCTTTCCAATTTCTCTTTGATATTCGTATAAAGAGTTCCATGGTGTTTATAAATATGAATATAAACAGGAAAAGCATTCACTTTCTCACCATAAAATAATGTGAGCCTGTATACATCACGGTGGTCTGAAAAATCTAGGAAATGTCCAGTTTCGTCTTCGACCGAATATACTGTAATACCTTTGTAAAAGATGACACATTTTGTTTGTTCGCCCGGTATATCAATTTTGTGGCATACATTCTCTATTTCTTTTATAAAATCTGACTTGTCACGAAAAATAGATTCGTTTCTACGTAGAGTGAACAAATAATTAAAAATATTAAAACCTGGAATGTTTGGAAACATTGATATTTGTATTTCGGTTGATGAGTACTCATAATGTGTCGGAAAAAGGTTTGTGACAATGTTTCCTGGAATTAAAAACGTGATTGTTATTAACAACTGATAAATAATTTCAAACTTACATAGTACAACTACTTACGATTCAATAAATGCATAAAATACATATACCAGGGGTGGCCAAGCTTTTTGATAGTTCGAGCCATTTTTCAAAATTTGAAATTTTTCGCGAGCAGCAATTAAATACGTATTAAAAAGGTATGCAAAAAATTCCAGAATTATATCCGTAGCAAGAGTGATACAAATTGTTTCTTCCAGAGCACAATGTCAGCTGTCCATTGCAATGACAGTTTACGAATTCAAAATCAGTCTGGAGTCGGTCGATAATGGACGATTACGCCACTGTTTATGTTCGTTCGCGCAGTTTTCCATGAGTCATATCATTCTTAACTTGGATGGAAATGAAATTTGTTACAACGTTGCACTTAATCTTTAATATTTGTTGTTAGTAATTTAAAAGACATTTTGAAACACATACGGAACAATAATAATTTTTTAAAATATAATAACACCAAAATGAAAAGGGAACTCGGGTACATTTATCGAGAGCCACAAATAATCATTCAAAGAGCCGCATGCGGCTCGCGAGCCGCAGGTTGGCCACCCCTGACATATACTGATGCATTGGAATAGAAGCAAGTGAGGTTTTTCTGAATCCAATAAGACCATATTTAAACTGAATCGTAAATTCAGGTTCATCTCCTAAAACGAACCAATTGTATTGAAAATGATCGTCGAAACCAACATAGGGACGTAGATTTTCCGATTCGTAGATTGCGGTGATTATTACATTAAGAGGAATTTTCTGTTAAATAAATCAGAATATTTACAGCAAATGTAAATTCATTTATATAATGGGATTAATGAAAACTTATTTTACTGCAATTCAATTATTTTCAAAGTATTGTATTGTATAAATGTATTCAAGTTAATGTTTAAAAAACTTTTCAATTTCTTTTAAATTTTGAACTAACTTTCTACAAATAAATACACAATAAATCTACTTAATTGATATAATAATTTTAAATTTAAAATTAAGATTTCAAGAAGTACGAAATTGAAAAAATAATTACAACTTTAATTAATAATGTTAACTTTACATTCCAAAAATAAAGTTTTTCTTTTCTTGTTTTATGCAGAAGAATCAGTTCTGCTTCGTTTAGATGACATGGTAGAGTCTCTCGAGTCTCCGTAGATATAACAAACGCAGAAATAAATAACACAAAATAAATTGTAGCTATATGTCGATTCCGCGCGACACGTCCGAACATGTAAATCAAGAGTGGTTCGCGTAAGTCGCGTAATTCAAGGTATTACTGTAATAACCTTAATTCTGTTACAATTTTAAATTACAGACTGTCTGAGTTTTTCTTCAATCTGGAGAACGGAGTTAGATGACCGAAAAAACTCAGTTGTTATCAAGAGAAGTATAATATATATATAAGCTCTAATTGAAATTATTCACTCACAAACTTATCAGCTGTGCAATAAATTAACAAATTTTCATTAATTACTTATCATAACTAAGTTATTACTAATATAAAACACGTATTTCCATTTAATTAAAGAAGTAAACTAAAACAGATAGAGATGAGTGTAAATATTTATCTCTATTAATTTTTAAAAAATGTTTATTGTTATTTATTTATTTTTTCGTTAACTTCTAAAACATATTTTTTAGATTGTGCTGAAGATAATAATAAAGTATAGAAGGATAACACGTAAGTCGAATTCAATTCGCTCGTTATAGGGCATTCTAGTTTTAATGCAATTTTTGATCCCACCAATATATAAAACCAAATGAATGGAGTATACTGTTATAAACCAATAATAGATTATTACATAATACAATAGACCCCCCCATAACACTCTTGATTATTCCGTTTTATATTAATTCCATGTTGTACGAGTCACTTAGATTTTACAAATACGCGTGCCGGCCTGTGAACGGCTCTCGTATTTGTAAAATCTAAGTGACTCGTACAACATAGAATTCATATAACACGAAATTATCAACAGTGTTATAGGGAGATCTACTGTACACAAAAAGTTGAAATTGATCAAACGCCGACATTTTATTTGAAGATTCGGCGCTTTTTACATTAAAACAATAATAAAAATTTCCCACAATAACGATCGTGTCTTTTAGCTTTAATATATATCTGTTTCCAGCCCTCTAATGTTTAGTTTCGGGTAGTCACAAAAATTCATTTGCATACAATCTTCAAATAAAAGGTCGGCGTTTGATCAATTTTAACTTTGCGTGTATTTTTAATAATCTATTATTGGTCATTTAATGAAATTTTTATCTTCAAGCCGAAAGACTGTTACTTCTGTGGTGTGGTTAAAAACGATTAGAAAAGACTGGCGAAATTAATAATTTTTTGTAAAGTCTTAAACTTCAAATCAAGAGGATCCTGAATACATCGTCATTATGCAAATAATGTTTGATTCTATGCGAATAAACAATTTTGTTTGGTAATACAGATTTTTGTCGGAATAAAACGAAGAATCGTTACAAATGGCTAAAGCTATTAGAAAGTCTTTTAAAAAGTCGTCAAAAAATTCATAATGCGTGTCGCCATGAAAGTCCGAAGAATAGACGAGAACGCCTGTTCTGATGATAAAAAGAAATTCTTCATCATTCAGAAAATACTTTTTCAATGTTATTCGTGTAATTTCATTCGACATATCATTGGCAATTTTCCAATTTATTTAACAAATTCTGATTTAAGAAATGTTCCCGTTTTTCGAAATTTGTATCATCGTTATACTCGTACTTACTTATGTATCTTCCACGGAAAACAGCAAATATTTGAAAATAGAAACCAGTCATCCTTTTTATTCCATTCACTATGACGTATTTAAAAAAACAGCACAGCATGTGTATTAAATTACACATTTTTTACATATTTGAATTAACATATTTGTCGTCAAGCCGATTTACCATAAGAAAGAAATTGCAGGCAAGAATTCCCTCTTGTCTGCTATTTGTTTCTTACGAACACATCGATCATTACAGTTTATACATAAAGTTCCTTTTATTAATTAAATCAAAATTTACACTAATTATCACTTTATCTACTTATTCCATGAAAGAATATACAGAAATAAATATCACGATTAAAGATTATTATTAGAAAGATTTCAAATTAAATTATTGACTTTGAAACGTGGTAAGTTATCCTCATATTATATGAATGCTAAAGTTTAAATTAGTTTCAAAACATTAAATTTTTAAAATAATTTTATGTTGGCTGTTCACCATTTTTCTTTATCTGATGCCATAAGTGTAAAATTACTTAACATTGGTACTGGCCTGGCGGTGTTTTCCATACTATCTTTACATTTATTTATTTAGCTTTATCTTTATTCATTCCCGATACCGCCAGAGCATAATCGGGTTAATAAGAATTAAGAAAATAAGAAAAAAAATAATATAAACTAAATATTGAAAATTATAACGAGATAGTTACGGTTAATAGATATATTATATCTAAATAAATAGATGTTATATGTTTTTATCAAAGCGAGAATTGGCATTTAGAGGGCATAGGGAACCTATTGAAACTAATAACAGAGAGAATTATATTGAACTTGTTTATTTATTAAGTACGTCAGATAAATAATCTATTAAAAATACATTTAAAGAAAGAATTAACTGATTGCCCCTGAAAGTCGGCTTGTTTTAGAAACACAGCTTCCCTATCATCAAATGTCACGGCACGCCACTGTTGGACACATATATGTATAATGCTTAACCTTATTATGGCAATTACAGATGGTACAGATGTCCTTGCAGATTTGCCAAACCTCTGCAAGTAGGCCCAATAAGTAACTCCTGATTCGCCAGATCGTTTAATAAGTTCCACCTTTTGTGAACGTACGGGTCTGTACGGTACGGAGAAACAATAATGTCTCTAACCGTTGATGCGACTTCCGGTGGTAAATGGGCCACTACGTAGTTGAACTTTCTGGCGTTTTCCGTGATCGGCTTTGAAGATCCTAGCGCAAATGTGCTTTCGCACATGTGGAACCATAAGGCTGGGTCGGAAAAGTTGTATGAAAAGATTTTTACCGCTCCAATCTCGGCCATGATCCGACAACTGAGGTCTTGAGAAAAAGAAAACGATGTACCAGATGAAGGTTCCAATGGTAGTTCTTAGTCGAATTATGTTCTTAGTCCGGCTCACCAATGTGGTTTTGGTTGTTGTTGCTTTTATCTTTCGTCGCTGCGAGTGAAAGAAACGAACGAGACGAGATCGTAACAAAAACTGATTTTATTGTTTTTCTTGCGTATTTGGTACTGTACATGTCTCGACGACGCGGCTAACAAAAAACAACTGACGATCGACGGTCTTTGGTGGGTGAGTTCGAATTTATTGCAGGAAGTGATGACTCATATACTTGGAGTTCGTTGCTTGTTTTTTTACAACGGTTAAAAATACAGATGTGAAGGGCGGCGTTCGCCACACAGCTATTCGTTTTTAATTCAAATTGCGTGTTGCATATCTCTACGTTTATATTGTATTCTATTGTTATGTGTATGATATTTACCAGAGCTTTGGAGACACGTCTTATAAAACTTACATTTCTGTCTTTATCACATTCCATTGACTTTGCTATCATTTGACATTGGTATGAAAATAGAACTAGGCCTGTCAACAGGATATTGTTTCCTCTTAGAATTTTATTGTATCGAGTTCTTAAGACGCTTTTGCCTAATTTAGTTGAGCAGTTATCCTTGTATTTCATGAATTTTCTTTAGTGACTATTCGATCTATGCCATTACAGATTCCGAAACTTCAATGTAGTCGTGTTAGTACAATGTTATTTCACCTTGTTTCTTTTCCTCCAAATACAATATTTTTCTCTTCATCATTTAAAGAGTTAATTTTTGTCTGCCTTCTCTTACAAAAAATTACATTGATAGTTTCGTATTCTTTCCATATATATTTAGATATGTTTTGTCCATTTATTTTCATTCAAAGTTGATTTAGCCTTTTTGACTTTTTGGCCAGTGTATATCTGCCGTCTTGTAATGTTTTTAGCGAATGTTTTTATATTTTCTTCTCTCATTTATTTTTTTGCAACACTTCTTCTGTGATTCAACAGTTATTTATCTTTTCTTGTTCATCCAAAACATTTGTAGCGCCTTTTTTAACTTTAATTTTCAGGTCTTTAAAATTTCTTATAGTCTCTTCTTGTGTCAAAGTTTTGAAATCTATTGTACATCTTTATTTCCAGCGGCATTTACAGAATTTTTCGCATATACATATTTAGCCGATGTGGATAGTCATTCCCTTTTGAAAGTAATTAAAAAGAATAACTATCTGATAAACTAAACATATTATATTATTGACAAGACTATGTCTTGTTTATAAAACCGTGCAGCCTGCTGTGTTACCAGCTTAGAGGTATGAAGGAGTACATGTCAAAAGTTGCAATTTGGCACAGTATTAGGTCCCCATATCATGCGCGCATAAAAATACCAGGCTTGTAGGTACTCAGGAGACCGAGCACTAAATCAAAATAAAATACAACAGGCAAACCGAAGTCAGTTGTCCCACAGTCATTGTAGGAAGTGGACTCTGACCCTAGGACCGAACATGTAGTATTTTCTTTGTTAAATGAAATTTGTTATCTAATTTTGAAAATTTCGGAGTGTTCCAAATATGTACAAGTAGGTTTTTTAACATTATCTAGTATAGTAAAATTGTAAGACCGATAAAATTTTGACGTTATATTAGGGTTGTCGTTACTTCGGATGACGTGTTAAACTGTATATTGTTGGTGCAAAATAAAAAATAATAATTTCGGACGATTCGATAGCCACGATTATTTTTTCCAAAAACGGGAAATTTTCGTTATGCATCTACAAAAATTCAATCCGGGCCGACACGCAAGGGAGAAAAATTTCGACATTGGATAGGTTAATTTCATGGAAAATGCATCGTGGACGACTGACGGTCGTGGACGGCGAAGTTTGAACAATTGCGCCCAAAACCAGCGATAAGAAAGATTGGAGAATGAGAAGGAGACCCCATTGAGCGTTAAAGTGATTCCTCTTAGTAGTGAGTCTCAGAGACATAGTCTTGTCCCAAATACGGTTTTGCCGTTTTAGTTGATCTATAATACATCATATTAATGGTAACATTTTAATGTTATACTAGTTTCTTACATCTGGCGTTGTTCGGATTTATAAGAGTATAGCACACGAAATTAATAATAAGGAAGAAAAATAACTTCCGAAATACATTAAGTAATCCAGGGTTGAATAGGTTGCGATATACCCTAACGTGATCGAAATTGCTAATTTTAATATCACATACATGTCATATAAGACTTGTTTAAATAAAAAAAAAAAAGAAAACAACCAATAACCCAACCCCCAACAAACGTCACATCGGTTAACCGACCGCGTTCTAGTCGGCAAATTCAAATGTCCGCTAGTGATGTGATAGCTACAATATTTGGCTATGTCTTGGCTACTTTAATATTACTTTTACGTGTTTTAGCTGGCAGCACTGGCTCGACCATGAAATGGAGCCAGTATTTAAACGAGGCTTAATTTTCTACATTTTAACGATACAATACGATGATTATTATTTTTTAAAAATTTTTTGTTTGGCTTAACATTGATGAAAATTCAACGCGAAGTAGGTTAAAAGCGATATACTAATATACTATACTAATAATGTATTCTTTCATATTTTTCGGTTATTCGACCAACCCCAGTCCTCAATCGAGTCGGATAACTGATGCTCTACTGCAGTGTTTTTCAACCTGTGGGTCGCGGGTAAAAAAAAAGACAAGTGTTTGTAAGTCTTACACTACAATTAAAAAAAAAACTAGAATTTCGTGAGAAGGCTGTGTCTGTTCATCTTACAGTACAATTGGTTTTTCGAACGATATTTAAAGATAGAAAATTAAATACGTAGTTTTTAAAATCACTGATATAGTTTTAATATGGCCAAGGGATTGTTTTATTGCTGTTTGACGTAAAGATATTTCTACAACAGGGACATCCATCTTCTTTCGTTAAAAATCTCTCTTTGCAAACACTGAATTCAGATTTTGCCTACAATTGTTTTAAAATACTTGTTTTAGTATCAAGTTTATAAAAGCCATCCTCTGTTTTACTAAGAACCACAGCTAAAATTGAGCGTGCATCAGTTTTTGCTCTGTCTTCTTCGGGTACTTTAATTCTCACAGCGTAACTTTCATCGACGTTTGGGTGCTTTGCATTAGAAACTGCTAAGATTTTCTTTGCTTGCTTTTCTAAACATTTCTTGGCTTTATCACGCTGTATTTTCTGATCCATATTCTTTTTACAGACGATGCACAATACATTCTTACCATACCCTTCCTCTTTAGGATCTACTTCA